>NC_133414.1:140070000-140207500 GCF_049350105.2 Macaca mulatta
GTTCTAAGTTTTTTGCTGTATCTCTTACCACATGCTCCCCGTGAGGCTGCTTTTGGCTGGAGGGTCAGCCTCTTTGACTCTGATGGCAAGTCTACATTCCTGTTCAAGGCTTTGATTTCCAGTACAGTCGGCCCCAGTGTTCAGGACTGATCCTAGAGGATGCATCAGTTATTGATCATCAATAGTTTATTGTCCTATCACTGCGTCTCCCCTGGACGCGGTAACGGAGGTATTGGTTTATTCATGGATCCTGTTTGAAGGACGTGACAAATTGATTTTCCGACACAGCCCAGATAAAGTCAAATGAAAGTCACAAGGTAGAAGAGGTGGTCTTGACCTGATCATCACATTGAAAATGCCTTTACCATGTTCGGAAGCCCTGGAGAATCTCACAGCACCACCCAGGCCCCTCCTGAGTCGGCAGCACTGAGTCCCCAGGTGCACCCAGCACCCTGCTCCCTGAGAAGCACTCAGGCAGGGCCTGAGACGATGCCCAGCGAGGAAACAGGGCAGGGCCAGGGCTGCCCCCAGGCCTTGTGAAAGTGGGAGCTGTGCCTCTCACAACCTTCCTGTCCCTGCAGGGGGAATCCCAAGGCCCCACTGGGCATTCTCCAGGCGTTTTATGAAGCTCGGGTTCAGAACAGGAGGTGCCCGGCAGCTTCGGAATCCATGGCCCAGGGCCTGGCCTGCCCCGTGCTGACTGCCCCAGTGAGAGGGAGGCACACACCTCCCTGCACTCCTCCTGGCCACTCTCGCACAGTTCCACAGGGTGCTGCCGCTCTGGACTCTGCCCTGTCCCTCCGGAGGCCCCTCCAGAAGGTGCAAAACCATGAGAGGGCCCTGACTCACGGGAGCTCATGTTCAAGTTCAGAGAGAAAAGCAGACAGGGAGGCACGTGGAGCAGTGGACAGCCAGCCATCATGACCAGCGGAGACAGCTAGCAGGGCTCCCCAGGCAGGCACAGGAGCCTGGGAGGGGCGCTGGAGGTGGGTGTGATGCCAGAGTGGAGTCCTGTGAACAAGGGCCGGGAGATGACGGTCGACTGGAAAGAAACCACCATCGCTGCTCCAAAGTCACCCTTGGAATTATAGTGATCTTGACAGGCTGTGGCAGCTGAACGTCTTCATTAATGTGAAAAGACAATCATGAAGACAATGAAAATGACTCTGAGCGCCTCTCCCGGGGAGTAGAGAGCGCCATCTGCATTTGCGATAGTGGCCCCCATCCGTAGTTTCACTTCCACAATTTCAATTACCCACGGTCAGCCGTGGCCTAAAATACATGAATAGAGTGAACAAGATATTTTGAGAGAGACCACGTTCACGTGACTTCGGTAACAGGATATTGTTAGAATTGTTCTATTTTATTGTTGTTGTTAATCTCTTACTGTGCCTGATTCATAAAATAAACTTTATGTAGGTATGTATGTATGGGAAAAAGCATAGTATATATACATTATATAGGAAAAAGGATAGTATATATGCATAGTATGTATAGGAAAAAGGATAGTATATGTACATAATATGTAGAGAAAAAAGGATAGTACATATATATAGTATGTATAGGAAAAAGCGTAGTATATATACATAGTACATACAGAAAACAGCACAGTAACTATGTTCTGAAATAGGTGAGTGGAGTACAAGATATATTGAGAGAGAAGAGAGAGACCACGTTCACGTGACTTCGGTAACAGGATATTGTTAGAATTGTTCTATTTTATTGTTGTTGTTAATCTCTTACTGTGCCTAATTCATAAAATAAACTTTATGTAGGTATGTATGTATAGGAAAAAGCATAGTATATGTACATTATATAGGAAAAAGGATAGTATATATACATGGTATGTAGAGGAAAAAGGATAGTACATATACATAGTATGTGTAGGAAAAAGCATAGTATATATACACAGTACATATAGAAAACAGCATAGTAACTGTGTTCTAAAATAGGTGAGTAGAGTACAAGATACTTTGAGAGAGAAGAGAGAGACCAAGTTTACATGATTTCCATGACGGCATATTGTTAAATTGTTCTATTTTATTATTGTTGTTAACCTCCTAAACAGCGCCCAACTTAGAGAATAAACTCTACGTAGGTACGTATGTGTAGGAAAAAGCAGAGTATAGTCTATCTGTGGCTTCAGGGGCTCTTAGACCATATCCCACACAGATAAGGGGGGAACTGCTCTCTATAAATTGATGGTGCTTTCCATTAGAGCCACGGCAGTTTCTAGTGGAAAAAGTAACAAGTCTGCAAAAGTGTTGAGGGCAGTGTCCTCGGTGTCTGTTAATTGTAGTTTACTTTTGTCTGTGGAGGTTAACCTTGCTGTCTTAGGGCACGCTTTCGTGATCATAGTCTACTCTGTTATAATAATTTGGTCTTGGTAAGATCCAAAGACTATCCCAAACACAATTATCTTGTCACTGCTTAGGCGGTAATTTTTAGTGAGTAAAGGATTCAATCAGTATCTTTGGTGGTATTGGTGGTATATGTTATTTGAAATGACAATCAGCTGCTACACGGATGGGAAAAATTAATTATTGGTAATCTTCAAATCTCATGAAGAATTGTGAGACATTGTACATTGTTCTCAAATTTTAGATTTGGTAAGGAAACCTTTGTCTTTCATCTTTGGTTTTATGTGACCCCCATTCAGGAATGAAGATTTATCACTTTAAGGTTTTCAGGGGCTTCCTTGCTTTGTTCTTTCGAGACAAGAAGGATAATTTTCCTCTTTAGGGCGGAAATGTATCCAATAAAAGTCAGGCTATATATAGTTCATTCTGTCTTATTTGGCCCCAGCTATTGTAAAGTTCACATGCTTTAAATGGGTAATTAGCCAGTGGGCTTGTTGGTTGTTGATTAAATGAATTCGAGTATGGCTTTAGGGTCTGAGAAAATGTGCTTTCGAGAAGCTTCCTTGTGTCTCCAGCTGTCTGTGGGTCTGTCGTTTTTATTGGAATCAAGATAGACTTAATTCTCACAGAATAAGCTCTTTACTTTTTATTCATTTTCAAGAGGACACTGTGCATAATTGGAATTATGCAAATTAGAGAATTAGAGTTTGGCGCATAGGAAATTGAAATTATCCCTTAACAGACTTCCTGACCCTCCAGCGTTCTTACCGGTCCTTGGCCTGGGTAGAGTGCTGCTGAGTCCTCGGGCAGACCCTGTGCCTGTGCTAGTCCCACCCCCTCAGCATCTGGGCCTGCCCAGTCCCAGCCAGGCAGGGAGCCCCAGGAGGAAGCCCATCAGGGGACTTCCTGTGGCTTTAAAATTTCTTTTGCTTTTTAAAAAATTCTTTGATCAAATAAAGTTTAGTGTATAATCCACAGGTGTGCACTTGAGGCTTCTGCAGCATTTACATAAGAAAGCATTGAGCAGTGGCTCACACCTATATTTCCAGCGCTTTGGGAGGCCAAGACGGGAGGATCACTTGAGGCCAGGAGTTTGGGACCAGCCTGGGCAATATAGCAAGACCCCATCTCTACAAAAAGTACAAATGAAATTAGGCAAGGATGATGGTGCATAACTGTAGTTCCAGCTACTCAGGAGGCTGAGGTGAGAGGATGGCTTGAGCCCAGGAGTTTGAGGCTGCAGTGAGTCATGATCATGCCACTGCACTCCAGCCTGGGTGACAGAATGAGATCATGTCTCAAAAAAAAAGAAAAAGAAAAAGGAAAAAGCACTGAAATGAATTATGAAGCATTATTAACTCTTAGACATCATGGATTTTTAAAATTCTTTTACGATAAATTACCACTCTGTTACTCTGCCAGCATCAGGGAATGGGGTCAGTGCTGTGACTCCCTAGTGAGGACCCATGGCTTAGGTTTCTCTGTCTTAGCTTTGCTGGAGCTTCTTCTTCACTCAAGGAAACCCCATCTGCAGATTCCAAGCCTCCCACTGGGGAGGTGAGGTCAGGACGTGGTCGTTTGAGTATGGAAATAGCGATAGATTTTATTGCCCCACTTATAGACGAGTAAACTGCAGACATCACCTCCATAGTCACCCACACAGTCAGGAGTAGGCCTGGGCGTCGGAGCTGGACCCTGTGCCCTCATCCTGAGCTCCTCCCAGACCCTGCAGCCTCTCCACGCAGCCTCACGTGGAGGGAGCTCAGTGCCACTCTTCATCCCCACAGGAACTCCCTGAACCCTGGGGCCTCCATGCCTGCACTGGATTCGGGTCCGCGGGCAGCGCTGCCTGCAGAGCCCTGCATGTGGGGCTGGACTTTTCCACCAGAATCTGCTCCAGGGGACCCAGGGAAGCGGCCACTCCCCAGCTCCCAGCAGCCTCCTGGGTCACCCTCTTTCCCAGGGCACTGTCTGTTCCCCAGGGACCTCAGATGCCTCTGAACACACCTGGCCTGTGTGTATAGGGGCAGGGGACATGTGTATAAGGGGAGGGAGACACATCTTTGTGTCCATGGCTGCCTTTCTTTGGCCACCAGAGCCAGGTACTTCCGGGGGTACAATCTCCCAGGGTGTGCTCAGAATTCAGTTTCCAGCCTCCCGAGAGTCTCCCATGTATCTCTGGAAACCCCAAAACAACTCATCCCTGGCAGGCCAGGCATGCATGCATGGTGGGTGGCTGTGTGGCCTGACCCTGCATGGCCCAGGTGGGCCCCAGGCTGCAGAAGAAAGAACACAGCACTTCCTCCCTCAAACCCCCAGCGCCTCTCTGGTTGGCCAGCCAGGTGCAGTGGGCAGATGCCTCACCATCTCTGACCTCCCTGTCCTCATCCATCTGTGTTCCAAGGCAGAGGGGCGCTGCCTGTCTGGGGGACTGTTAGGGGAGGGTCCAGCAAGAGGCCCTCTGCAGCCTTGCCGGCCAGCACAAAGCAGTACATCTTTATCCCTTCCTCCTTTCCACCTGGCTGACACCTGGCCTTTCTCCTATCTGTCTTCAGTGAAGGAAGATACAGAACAACACCCACTTCTAGTGAGTCAGCTCGGGCTTGTCCAGAGCACAGCTGGTCCACTCCCCAGACCCCTGGAGGACACTGTGGGTCCATTCAGGTCCCTGCAGTGAGAGCCAGACCAGGGACACTACCAAGTCTCTCATCCTTATTTCTCTCTGCCTGTTTCCTCTCCCACTTTTTCTCTCTTAACACTTGGACTTCTTTGCCAGTCTTTTAGTAATGTTTCAGTGATTTTACGTTTAGACACAGGCAATTACTTTTGTTCAAAAGCATTCAATTCCAACCTTCACCAACTGAGATAAAAAGCAAGCCCTTTGCATCCTTTTCTCTTTAACAAGCAAAACCGTCTCCAAAGAGGCCAGCTCACCGTGGCTACGTCTGAAACTTGCTGAGTCGACAAATTTTACGGTTAAGGGTTTTTTATTGTTATTCTTTAAATCTTTCATCCATGTAAGTATATTCATACTTGAAGCTTGGAAAATGTCTGAATTGTGTTTCTCCTTCAGAAAACATACTTCTTTTATTTGAGCTTTTGTTTTTCTCCATGTATAACAAATAATCATCTTGCCCTATGAGTCATATTGTCCTGATTTCATAGAAAACAGGTGCAGTATTAGATACAGACGCAGAGAGGGTCAACCCACAGCTGTGGTTTTCATGCCTGTGGGCAGGACTTATGATAGTCCCTATTTCCTAGAGGGGGTATTAGCAGGCAATGAGGTGACGCTTAGGTTAGAAGCACTTAGCACAGGGCCTGGTATGTACTCAGTGTCCAAAAAGGTTGATTTGTATTATTAGCAGTTATTCTGAGGAATTAACTCTGGCCTCGCCAGCCTGTGCTTCCTGCGGTGAGAGGCCTGATGGAGCCCAGTGGTCTGTGTGGCTGTCTGCTTCCGAGCACTGTCCCTCCTCGGCTGCCTTTGTGGGGCCTGCATGGTGGAGGGATGCCCAGCACCCCAGAATTCAGCCCCCACTGACCAGCACCCCATAGGATGCAAGTCAAAGTGGGGCTCTGAGGTGTAGTTTAAAGGAGGTGCTTGTCCACTGGCCAGGAATGCCATTTCCCTGTTGTAATTATCCTTGTTGAGGCTGTTCTGCTCTCGGGTTTATCAGAAGATAAAGGGGTCAGCCTTCGCCTCCTGACCTTTGCTTTCCTTCCTAACCCAGAAACATGTGGGTCAGCACCTGCATGACCAGGATGGAGACTGGAAGAGTGGGCCATGGGGCCTTTGGAAAGGTATCCGGGCGTCATTTCCACACCAGCATGCATGTTATTTCTCCGTGCATGGATGGATAGGCCTTGAAGAGCCCGAAAAAGCAGGCTAAGCTCGCCTGAAAGGGGATAATCCTTGGTGTTTCTCTTTTTGCCTAAAGATCCTGGATAAATGAACTGAGACAGACCCCAGTCTGGACCAGAGATGCTGCCCCTGCCGTTTGAGCCCACCTGGCTGAGAGAGGGCAGGTGACAGTCCCAGGACACCCACAGGACGCCACTCAGGAGCCTGTATTTTGGGCAGAAACAAAGAAGCTGAGAGGCACAGTGAGGTGGGACACCTGCACGCTGAGGGTCTCCACCTCCCTAAGGCAGGACAGGTCATGGCAGAGGTTTCAGGGGAGGGTCCTGACTTTGGCTGGGGGTGTGGGAGTCTCCAGAGGCAGCGAGCCCAGGACACTGATGGTGCAGACCGCTGGATTTCCGGAGAACACTGTACTTCACCAGCCTGCGTCAGACACGTGATTCACAGAACTTCTCCAAAGGAGGTTAGCCATGTTTGCCAGGCTCAGGGAGAAGTAAGGAGGCCGCCTCACCGTCGGTTAAATATGGGATCTGGATTACCCTGCACCTGTCTCCTGCCCAGTCCCTTCTGCGATCTCAGGTGGCCTCACTCCTGGCAGGCAGAAGGGACTCGGGTCACACGCAGCCACACTCAGGGATTAGGACCTCAAGTGTATCATTGAACCTGCTGCCTACCGCAGGCTGGAAATTGCTGGGCCGTGATCTCCTCCATCTTTTCTTTCTCCAGCTGCCTCTGAAGGTCACAGAATCTGCATTTCTTAGGAAAAACAGGGCAAAGGTGAGATGGTACACAGAACACCTGGCCCTGGCTCAGCCCCTCATGTGGACAGGCTGCCAGGGCCACCGCCCTGCTGCAGGAGGGTCGCCCTCAGCGCCCAGCAGAAGGGGTGGCCCCATTCTGTCCCTGAGACCCCACTCCCTCAGGCACAGCGGAGCAGCCCACTGGGACCCGGGGCTCCTTGGCTCTTGGGTTGTGCAGCCTTCATTCCCAGAGCACAAAGCCAAGGCCAGGAGCGGGAATCTGTCCCCAGCAAGAAGCCTCCATCCCTGGGGAGGCCTTGAGACCCTCTGGGATGAGGCCCAGTCCCCACCCGTGGCCACTCGCTTCCATGCTGCCCCAGGCCAGCCCTGGCCACCCCAGATGTCTGGCCCCTGTCCTGAATGCTATCCCCTCTGGCCTCGGCTGTCCTCCTCTCAGAGCGCTATCCTGCTCTGTCTCTGCTCAGGGTCCCCCCAGAGGCCTCCCGCTGGGATTTGTCTCCACGTTTCAGTTGCCTTTTGCCCCACATGCCCCGTCCTGTGGTTATTTACCATGTGGGGACATCCTCCCTCTTGATTGCAGACTCCTCAGAGGCAGATAAGAGTGGGTGGCTTTCATCCTCCAGCTCCTAACTCCGAGCCCACTGGGCTGCTGTGCTGTGGTCCATGTGAGTCATCAGATGCCCCACGCGGAAGCCTCGTGGGGGCTCAGGGCCCCAGCTGGGGGCAGAGCACCTCCAGAATCCTCCCAACCGGCTGCAGGCTCCTAGTTCTTGGTGACTCAGTGGACGGGAGACCCGCCTACAGGTTTCCAAGCTGCTGCCTTTCTCTAACACATGGGTGGGTCCTGGCTCCCGGCACTGTTGTTCTCCACTTGCCCTGACCCAGCACCCACTGTGAGCCAGGCCTGTGGGCGTCAGCACCAAAGACCAGAAGAGTCGCCAGCCTATGGGGCATCTGAAGCAGGCAGCACAACTGACCCTCTCAGGCCAGACACCACCCAGGGCCTTCTCCCTGACCTCGGTTACAGCAGATGAGAAGGACGCCGCGGGAGAACCGAGTCAGGATGCCCAGACTGGATGACTTCCCTGCGGGCGGTGCACTGCTGAAGGCCCGTGGGTCTCCTTTCTCTGGGATAATGCCAGACTCCAGCAGAAGCTTTAGTCTATTTCTGAATAGAGAAAATCTGCTGAAAAATGTCTATTTTCCAGCTGAATAACAAGCCTTTCAAGAAGAGGAGGATGAGGAAAAGATGGCATGTGTCCAAGTTGAGCTGAGACGGACTGTAAGCCCAGGCCTGCCTAAGGCGCCCACAGTGGGCATCACCAGGGCTGAGGCCTTAGGGACCGCCAGCTTCCTCCACCCACCTGCCTGCACAGACAGCTCTTAGGCATCAATGCCTCAGCAGTCAGATCCGCCCAGGCTGCTTCTGAGTTTTGTGGAGAGATTGCTTTTCTGGAGGCGGGGACAGGACACATCTCCATCCCCCCACCAACCATCACAGGAGAATGAAAAACCTCAAAGAAAAACCCAGGGGGCACACACAGGCACAGACCCCAGTGGAGATGCAGGCTCCGGAATTGCAGGCTCCTTTGTGGAAACGGCAGAGGCTCCCCACGTGGGCTTCCCTCACCCCTCCGAGGCCCTCCCAGGAAGATGTGGTGGCAGAGACCGTGTCCACTCAGCAAACACCGCCGTTCGCTTTGCTGAGTTTGCAGTTTCCCACAGCACGGCTGCTGCCCTGGCGAACAATGGGGCCACGCCATTATAATAACCAGCCCTTGCCTGTTGAGTTACAGTTTACACGACTCACTCATTTGTGATCTCATGGGATTCTCTTGTTTCACTAATTGGGAAGCAGGTGCAGAGAGGTTAAGTGTTCTGGAAAAGGCCCTCCTCTGGGGGTGGAGGGAGGAGAAAGAGAGAGAGAGAGAGAGGATGAGAGTTAATGAGAAAGAGAGGCAGAGACAGATGTCAAACCAGCTGGGTCTTCAGGCTCCGTGGCCTGGGCCCTTCAGAAAGTGCCATGAGTTGACGTGCTGGAGAGAATCCGCGTGCCAGTCCCTGACACCTTATTTCTTCATGGTGATTCCTTCAAAAACACCCGTGTAGCGCCTCCTTTGTGGCAGCTCTGAGACGGCACCAGGGTAGAGACCTGCATGAGAGTTGGCCCTGCCTTGAGGGGTGCCACATGCATGGATAATCCTGCCAGAAAGGTCTTCCTGGACATCTCTGAACACTGAGCGTTGGCGTTGCCAGGGGAGAGTCCTGGTTGCCCGTGTCCTATTCAGGTTCTGTGGGTTCCCAGGGCCCTGTGCTCTCTGTCGCCTGTAGGCCTCCCTCACCTCCCCAGCCCCCTTGGACTGGCTAACTCCCCTTCTCCCCAGGCAGCCCTCCAGACCCCTCTGGACAGGGGCAGGCACCCTGCAGGGCGCCTCTACCACATTGTGTGCTTCCCCCGCCTAACACATCGCAGTTGCATTCTATTTATTGAAGGCTTTTCTCTCTCTGGCTGAATCGCAAGCTTTGGAAGTGGGGAGGTGGGAGGAGGGGCCAAGGCCAGTGTTTGTCTTGTTTAGTTGTCTCTCCAGATCCTGGCAGTCAACTCTTAGTAACCAATGCTGAATGAATGCATGGGTGAATACATAAGCCAACCAGCAGGTACTCATGAGTCTAGAGAGTCCCCCTCAACTAGCAGCTGAATGGATTTCTTTGAAATCAAAAGTGTAGCATAAACTTACCCACAAGAGCTTAGTCCAGCCATCATCACTTTTGGAGGTCTGATCCAGGGTGGGCTGCACTCAGCGAGGCCTAGGACACAGCTGGCCAGCATCTCCTCTGTCAGCCACACCGCTGAGCAGAGGCTCTGTGGAGGGGCTGCAGGCCTCAGCACTGGGTGCCCTCTTCTCAGTGGGAGACAGCAGGAGGGCTGTGCTGTTTCCAACATTCCCAGCACCATTGTTTCACACCGTTACTGCTGAGCCCCGAGGGCAGATGGATGGAGCCGTGTTGTGTGGGCCCTGCTGTTTTCCGGCCCAGGGTGTTTCGGGCAGTGGTTCTGTTTCCCATATTGATCTTTCCCACGGCCCTGCCAGGTAGCCTCTGATAAAGCACATCTCTTCTGAATAAGCAATGGCCTAGGGACCATAAAGTACCTGTGAGTGTGACTCTGCCAGATGAGGGGCAGGTGCAGCCATCGGTCGGACCTGAGCAAAGCTGCATTCCTTGCCTGGCTCAGGTGTGAATCTTCAGGGCAGCAAAATGTGGGTGAGACTGAGTAAGGGGAAAATCAAGATGTGTTTTGTTGAGAGAAGGAAAAATATGAGCAGGTCTCATGACAGAGGGCTCAGAGATCTAAATCTTGGAGGGCCCCAGGGCTCAGTTCCCACCACACCACGCCGTGTCTCTGCATTCTCTCCAGGGGACCGTATTTCCCTCTTCAACGGAGACAGCCCTATTTTCTGCTTGTTGTCCCTGTGTCCTGTCCACTTTCACATTTATTCCATATTTTTCATCTTACAGCAATTGAAATTTAAACTTTTTTTTTTGAAATGGAGTCTCATTCCATCATCCAGGCTGGAGTGCAGTGGTGCAATCTCAGCTCACTGCAACCTCCACCTCCTGGGTTCAAGCAATTATCCTGCCTCAGCCTCCTGAGTAGCTGGGATTACAGGCGTCCACCGCCACGCCTGGCTATTTTTTGTATTTTTACAAGAGATGGGGTTACAGCATATTGGCCACGGTGGTCTTGAACCCCTGACCTCAGGTGATCCACCCGCCTGGGCCTCCCAAAGTGCTGGGTTTACAGGCATGAGCCAGCATGCCTGGCTGAAAATTAAACTTTTAATGTTGAAATACTTGCATTAACAGAATCCAGGAAGGTTCTATAGGCTGTCCACTTGTGCCTCCCAGCTTCTGCTATGCTCTCCTCATAGGATGGAGACACCTGTGCCAGGAACAGGCTGTCTCTAATGGTGACTAAATCTGGAAGATGACAGCCACCATCTTCTCTCTCTTCATCACCCTTTCCTAACACAATGTCAGTAACACTTACCTTTCAAGGACAACAGGCGGGTTAGAAAAGAAAAAGTGCCCTTGGAGAAAAGTTGATTAGAACCAACTCCCATTGGCATCCCAGTGTGGTGGGAGGAGGCTTCAAGGCTGGGGCTCCTGCTGGCCACTTGTGGTACCAGCCAGTTGAGCTGTGGCCCACACCATGACCTGTGAGATGCCATGGTCATCAGCATCTGTGGGAAACATGAGAAATTACAGGGTAGGGGATTTTGAAATATTTGTAGGAAATCAATACAACTTGTAAAAAACAGTCTGAACTCTCTTCTTCGATGGGCTTGGGCATTTATTGTATGGTGTGAATCTGCAACTCTATTTAAATTATGTTTCAGTAGAACTTTCTGAGTTTGCCTTAAACTTGTAGGTCAGGAATAACCAGAAAAGACGTATCAAGCCCTGATTTTTTTTTCCAGAAAGTTGATGATAATGTTGGAATAATTTGTAATTTATACCAAATACTTATAAACATTTATTAACTACCTCGGGGGCTGTAATGGTATCGCTGACCACATAGAAGCAAGAAAGAAATAAAAAGCTGCTAAGAGATCATCAGTATTCACTAAGTGGCTGCTTGAAGACCCCTGCGCCTGAGGATGATAAATTGAAGGTGCTTTGCCAACTGCTCACAAAGCATGACTTTTCACTTAGATCAAAGAAGTATTCTCAGCTAATTTTGCTCATCTTCAATTCCAGGTTTCACTGTGAAACCTGGAAGGTGAAGTGATAGCTGTTAGTGCTCCCAAGGGTAGAAGAATTTCATGAACCATCAGATGATGCCAGTGTTACATCAGTGTCGTTTTCAAGCAGTGATTTTCAAACAAAATCAGTCCATTCCCATAGTGGTTTTATTTTTTTTTAATTCATTTCATGGAATCCCAATACAACTTGGATGTTGCTCCTGTCAAAGGCAAAGCCTTGACTTAATTACTAATGTCACAGGAAATGCAGTGGAAGAATCAGCGTCATGATAAAATTATTTGTGGGGGAATTAGGAATATGATATTATATAAGTGTGGGTAAAGCTCGGCATTTGTAGTAAATGTATTGTACTTGGAATTGATCGTGATGTACACATCATTTATTTACTTATTTATTTATTCAAGATGGAGTATTGCTTTGTCACCCAGGCTGGAGTGCAGTGGTACAATCTTGGCTCATTACAACCTCCGCCTCCTGAGTTCAAGTGGTTCTCCTGCCTCAACCTCCTGAGCAGCTGGGATTACAGGTGTGCGCCACCTCACCCAGCTAATTTTTGTATTTTTAGTAGAGACAGGGTTTCTCCATGTTGACCAGGATGGTCTCGAACTTCTGACCTCAAGTGATCTTCCTGCCTTAGCCTCCCAAAGTGCTGGGATTACAGGCATGAGCCACCATGCCCACCCTCACAGCATTTATAATTGTGTCCAAATTGGACATCTCATCAGTTAAAATAGAAGCTGTTGATGTCAAAATTTATAAATAGTTACACGTACACAGAGTAACTAAACTGCAAATTCATGGTAATTAGGCTGATGTTGAATTTTTAAGACACTGCAGCTTTGTAGTATGCACTTTCTCTCTCCTGCTCATCATCAATCAGATTCTAGAAATGTTCGAGGCTTCAAAGAATTATTTTGTAAATAAACCTAAGTGTCCTAAAAAGATGGTGAACCTTTCTGCAAACAAGGCCCTAAGTGAGTTTAGTTTAGTTCCAAACTAATTGGAAATATATTACAGAAGGATTCAATAAATGGAGCACCCAACCCCACCACGCCCTGCCCCCTGACACACACAGAACTCTTGGCTTTTGAAAATTTTATAGAGTTACAATTATTGAAAACAAAGGTTATGGCTGGGCATGGTGGTGGCTGACACCTGTAATCCCAGCACTTTGGGAGGTCAGGGCGGGAGGATTGCTTGAGTCTAGGAGTTTGAGACTAACCTGGGCAACATAATGAGACCCCCCATCTTTACAAAAAAAAAGTCTTAAGTTTTGCCAGTCATGGTGGTGCACCCCTGTAGTCCCAGCTACTTGAGAGGCTGAGATGGGAGTATCCCTTGAGCCCAGGAGGTTGAGACTGCAGTGAACCGTGATGGTAGCACTGCACTCCAATCTGGGCAACAGAGCGAGACTCTGCCTCAAACAAACAAACAAACACACAAACAAATGAAGTTATGAACAGGAAGACACTAAAACTTATTTCCACAAAAACAAGGAAGCAATAAAGTGAATTAAATGATGAGAGCTCACAAACTGCTAATCTGAAAATAATGCAGGCAATTTTATTTAAAAAATTAAAACATAAATATTAATTATTAAACATTAATAATAATATTAATAAAACATTTCCCTCAACATTGAAAAACATATTGAGGGAAACATATTAGGAACAGATAAGAGAATAAGTATCATTTTATGCTCTCATTTTATTTTCAGATAATCAATACCAAAAGGTTTTTTCTTTTCTTTTTTTTTTTTTTTTTTTTTGTTGTTGTCATTGAAACAAGGTCTGGCTCTGTTGCCCAGGCTGGAGTGCAGTGGCATGATCTTGGCTCATTGCAACCTCCACTTCCCAAGCTCAAGTGATCCTCCCACGTCAGCCACACAAGTAACTGGGACCACAAGCTCGCATCACCACGCCTGGCTAATTTTTTTGTATTTTTTCTAGAAATGGGGTCTTGCCATATTGCTCAGGCTGGTCTCAAACTCCTGAGCTCATAGCAATCTGTCTGCCTGGGCCTCCAGAAATATTTCTTCTTAAATATATGTATAAAATTAATATGTTATTTTGTTTTCAGATTAAAAATATTTTGTGAGAAGAACTACTTAATAGTCTTCCAGCTTAATAAAATCAAATCATTTGTCAATAAATGTTTTAGAGAAGCATATATTTTGAACCATTATAGCCCCCTCGTTTGCTCTCCAAGAAGTCCTGGTTTAGATGAGAAATTACGTGCGACCCATTCCAGGGGCTCTTTTTAAGTGCAGTGGCTTTGAAACCTGAGTATGGCTCCCAAATCATTGTCTCCTGCTTCCTTGAGAAGAACCCTCATCTGTTTCTTAGTTGAAAGCAAAACAGCTGCAGGTTTTGACCATGTAGGTGATGGGTTTGGGCTGCAGAGAGAAAACACTACCCTCTTGGAGCTGCAGGGGGCAGTGTGGGTCAGTCCACAGCTGGACATCCTGGGCCAGCTGGAAAGGGCACTTTCGGGTTTGGTGGGGCCAGAGGGGTCAGCTGGGCAGCTCCTGCCCAGAGGCACTAGCCCAGGGATGGCTCCTTGCCCTCAAATGCCCTGAAAGCCCCAATTATTGAGGTGGCCAGGGAGGAAGTCAGGAGCTGGGAAATGGGGACACGAGACAGCCCCCACTCTCTGGGGTCTCCTGGGCTGGTTGAGAGGTCCAAAACCCAAATCACCTTACACAGGGCCAGACAGTGTGATCCCAGGAAAGACTCCATCTCAGGTAGCTCAACCTCAAAATCTGGTAGGGTCAAGTAAAGGGTGAAGAGAGAGAGGGGACCACTCCAAGAGAGGGGGCAGGGATGTGGGGAAGTGGATGGGGCTCAGGAAAATCCCTTTCCTACCCTTGGTTGTGCACCTCGACCTGCCTCCTGCCCTCCCCCCAGCCCAGCCACTGTTTCCCAGTCTCTTGCCCAGCTCCCTTCCTCGGGCCCTGTTGCAGTGACTTCCTGCAACTTGCTGCCTTGACCCTGGCCTTCCTCTCCAATAACCCCCACAAGGAGTGCCTCCCCCACATACTGCACTTGCAGCCCACCTCTCCTTCTGACGAGGCCCCTAGACACCAAATGCAACTGCTACAGGCAGTCTCCTGAGGAATGTTCCACCGTCCTCTCTAATGCAGCCCTTCATCTTCAGTAACAACAGGACATTGCTCGTAAGATTTCAGTAAGAGGCCGGGCGTGGTGGCTCACGCCTGTAATCCCAGCACTTTGGGAGGCCGAGGCAGGCGGATCACAAGGTCAGGAGATCGAGACCATCCTGACTAACACAGTGAAACCCCGTCTCTACTAAAAATACAAAAAAAATAGCCAGGCGTGGTGGTGGGCGCCTGTACTCCCAGCTACTCAGGAGGCTGAGGCAGGAGAATGGCATGAACCCAGGACGCGAAGCTTGCAGAGCTTGCAGTGAGCCGAGATCGTGCCACTGCACTCCAGCCTGGGCGACAGAGCGAGACTCTGTCTCAAAAAAAAAAAAAAAAAAAAAAAAGATTTCAGTGAGGGTTGATGAGGTCATTGATCTCAGAACCTCAGATAGCTTATCCCGCTTCATAGGAGCTCGGTAACTGGGAGCTTATATTATTGCTTTATGCCTCCCGCTAAAAATCATCCTTATCCCCACCCTAGAGCCCCCATTCTCCTTGTCTCAGCTGATGAATGATGCTCCCTCCCACCCCAGCTCCCAAGATGGAAACCCCAATACCTTTGCTGCCTCACTTTTCACCCACATCCCACTGATCACCACTGCCATGGACCCTACCCTTGAAATCCTTCTCGACTCCCTCCCTCCTTTCCATTCCCATTGCCCCTGGCTTGGTCTTTCTTAAACACACATTGCTTAGATCAATACGTCTCAAATGTTGATGAGCAGAGGAACCACCCAGGAACCTTCGTAAAAGGTGGGAGGTCTGGGACGGTCCTGAGACTCTGCATTCCTCACATGCTCCCAGGTGATGCTCAGGCTTCTGGACCACTCTCCAGCCGCAAAGGCTACCCTGTGTCAGGAGCTGACGCGCGGCGTCCAGGGCTCCCTCTGGAAACTTTCATGGCGACTCATGGCTCGTAGCCAAGGTTTTTGAACTTCAGCCTATATAAAGCCATTATTCCCCAGATACTCTGATTTCTTCCATCTGGAGTTGGGCACAGGAATGGGCATCGTTCCTTCGTGCCCCCAGGTGACTCTAATAATGTAGATTGTTAATGGAAAAATGAGCCCTAGGGCCAAGCCAAACTCTAGCATGGCATTGAGGGCCTACCCAATTCCTTTTCAGACTTTTCCTCCTTACTCATCTTCTCCCACGTACCGGAGAACCGTGAACTGCCTGGACAGTGGGTCCTGTCTGGGCTCCCTTCGCTCCTCTGTCCCCTGCCTGCATCTCCCTCTGCCTTCCATCCTGGATGACTCACTCTACGCTGCATTTCTGGGGAAGGTTTCATTAACTGCGTAGAGGAATCATTGCTCCCTCACCTTTGCTCCTTGGCACCGTGGCCTTGTCTCCGGAGCATGGGAGTGGGGTATCAGGGTGGCTATCCTTCTGCCTGTCCTTCCTCCTCAATGAGCCACTTTAGGGCTGAAACAAGACTATATTCTTTGCATCTCCAGGGCCTACCTGGCTGCCTGACCCAAGGACTTGCCCAGTGAGGAATATTAAAAAGACATCAGATGGAATAAAAAGACAGATTTATAATGAAATAGATAGCAGGTTGACGGTTGAGGGGAGTAAATATACAACCTGCTTTATCATAAATAAACTCCTTTTCTCATATCAGTCCTGGAAATCACATGTAATTTCTGCTCTACATACTCAGCATTTGGTAGGCTCACAACACAAACGGATGAAATACAAATCCTTAAAATTCTGCATGGTTTTAATCACTGTTTCAAGCACCATTTGGACCAGGTCACTCGTGCAAGCCCACTGAGAGTGAATGGCCAGGGACTAGCAAGTTGTCATTGGCTTTAAAATATAACGGGGACAGAGCCGGGCTCCAGCGGGTGGACAGGCTTTGAATTCTGCAGGTTGTTGCCCACTGCCGCTTGTGTCAGGAAAATCACCTGCGGCTCCCCTGAGCACTTCTGGACCTCAGTTTCTAATAGATGAACAAAATGATCTTTGTCTTTCTCAAGGATGTCAGCCTCCTCTTAGATCACTGAGCATTTGAAGAGGAGGGTTATCAAATTAATGCATGAGATGAGACAATGTTTCAGCTAGGAAGTCTGCATCTCTGGAGTTGTATTAAACCAATTAATATTCCCCAATCAATTACTCTGTAATTTACTCAAGTATATTAAAAGTATTGTGGCAGTGTGCAGTAACAGATTTTTAAAAACAGTGTGTGCCTACATGGGCAGAGCTGCCTGTTGTGGAAGGGCCAGGGCAGCTTGCAGCGGGAGTGAGGGCTTCTGTCTCCAGGGTTCCTGGGTTCAAATCACGGTTCCTTCATGTCCTCCAGCCTGACTTTGGGCCAGTTCTTTATCCTTCGGGAACCTCTGTTTCTCAGCCCTGTGGGGTTATTGTGCAGATAATACAGATATAAAATACCCAGCACATAGTAGGTGCTCATGGAATTATTTGTGTATATGGCTCATTTTACAAATCTAAAATGTGTATTTTGGAAATTTAAAAAGAGGAAAGAAGTAAAAGTGCTGATTGCCACCATCGTAGTTGTTCTGGGCTAATTGTTATAATGTCCTCATAATGGTTTCATCTTAATAGTGGTGATTACTGAAACACAATTAGGATTTTTCACACTCATTCAGATATCTTCTCTAATTACAAGCATTAGTGTTTAACATGTGAGCAGCCGGGGAATGGATGTTTCTTGGCCTCAGTTCTGAAATGGGGTCCATTTGCATCCCTGAGGGAGGTCTCAGGCAGGAGAGGGCTGCTGGTGGGGACAGGCTGACCTTGGATGGGGTTCAGGGGGTGGGGAGTGGAGGGGGGCACACCTCCACTGCATGTCTGCAATGTCAACAGCAAATCCCATTCAGCAGGTGCCACTGCCCACCTGCACCTGCCAGTGAGGCTCTAGTGATGGGTTTCCACACCACCAAGCAGTCACTGCCACATTTAGTGATGCTCTGATGTTCTGGCAAAATGGAGTGCCAGGTGAAGATCTGAGGTGATGGCCCACGGGTCCTCAGCATGAAAGAGCCTTTTTCTGTGCTGAGCCACTTTACAGTCTGGGTCTGCCCCTGGGCATTCCTACCCCCTACCCCCAATAAACATTCACCTGCATCCCAGGGTACTCAATTGGCTCTGTCAAGATGAGTGGACCATGGCCCCATCCTTACAGAGGCAGCTTACCTCCACTTCACCTGAGAGTTCAGACACGGCCATGGTCAGAGGCAAGGGTCAAGCTGCAGCCAGGCAGAGCATGCTGGAGCCAGACCAAGCATGCAGGAGCTAGACTGAGTGTGCTGGAGCAGCGAGGAATAGAGAACTTGGCTGCAGCCGGGCGATGAGGCTGCCTGAACTAGGCCCTGGAGGATCGACGTTTCCCAGGCAGAGTGAAGGAGGACGAAGAAACAGATTGAAAAGCAGTGTCTTGCTGGGTGTGAAGAGGACAGCTGGCTAGAGAGCAAGGCTTGAATGGGAGGGGTAGAGTTAGCAGGGCGAGTGGAGGGTGGATGGTAGAGGGTCCAGGACACCAGGCTAGGTCACCCAGAAGTGATTTCTCCTAAGTGGTTCCGGGGAGGGCAGGGGTCTGGGATGAGATCGCCCTGGGTTCCAGTCCCCGACCTGCCCCCACTAACCATCAGCCAAGCAGGTCCTCTGAGTCCTGGTTCCCTCCTTTGAGTGAATGTCCATAGTCAGTGACCGTATCCCCCTGGTGTTGCGAAGGCTCAGTGAGATGATCCGTGAAAGTGACAGGCAAACGTCTTGGCTCAGAGGAAGCCCTGAAATGAAGTTGGCTCTTATCCTCATCATCACTGCCCGGCACCGGAGGGTCCCACTGCTGCTGCTGGATGACCTCTGAGCCTGTCCCTGCCTCTCTGCAGGTCCACCATGGAGCCCTTGTGTCCACTCCTGCTGGTGGGTTTTAGCTTGCCACTCGCCAGGGCTCTCAGGGGCAACGAGACTGCTGTCGACAGCAACGAGACCACCACGACCTCAGGTAAGGACCCATGCCCCTCTCCCTTTCCCTGGCTGCCTCCCTTACTGCCTCCTCTTGAGCTCCTGGGACCATTCAGAGGGTGAAAAGGGGCTTAGGGTAAGAGAAGAATGGTGTGGCTCAATTTCTTAGTGTGCTTTTCATAGTTTGTGCCTCTAACAACAGGAAGGCTAAATAAGCTAGCTTAGCATTTGGTTGTTCAGCAAAGCTTAGTGTTCTAGAGGTGTCCCATCTACGACCCCAGCTGAGAGTCGGGGTCAGCCTTGGCTGGAGGCGGGAGAGCAATAGGGTTAAAAATCCTCCAAAATCCCATTGTGCAGAAAACCAACCATGAACATACATGGACGAGGCGATGTGACAGTTAATGTCCCTGATGTGACAGTTAATGATATGAACTAAAGAATTATTCTTAGGCCAAGTGCAGTGGTTCATGCCTGTAATCCCAGCACTTTGGGAGGCCGAGGGGGCGGATCACGAGGTCAAGAGATCGAGACCATCTTGGCCAACATGGTGAAACCCCATCTCTACTAAAAATACAAAAATTAGCTGGGTGTGGTGGTGCACGCCTGTATTCCCAGCCACTCGGGAGGCTGAGGCAGGAGAATCACTTGAACCCAGGAGGTGGAGGTTGCAGTGAGCCGAGATTGCGCCGCTGCACTCTAGCCTGGTGACAGACCAAGACTCTGTCTCAAAAAAAAAAAAAAAAAAGGAATTATTCTTAATATTTTAGGTCAGATATTGGCATCATGGTTAGTTTTATTTTTAAAAAGAAGAGTCCTTGCCTTTCGAGATGCCTGCTGAAGCGTTCATGAGTGGACTGTGATGTCTAGGCATTATGCAGAAAAGACAAGAGGGAAGTGGGGGTGGGAGCTTGTGAGCAAAGTCACACCGAGGGCCCCACATGATTTTCTAACCCTGGACAAATGTCCTGCAAATGTACCATTGGTCCCAGGAGGAGGAAAGAGTGAAGATTTCTGGCAACAGAACCTCCAGTGAGGAGAGCAGTTCTAAGCGCCCACCTGTCTTTTTCCTCTTCATGTTGAAACCTCAGAGACATCTAAAACCCCAAAAACGAGAGACCAGAAGCTGCCAGCAAATATAAACTTGCCTCTTTGCAAGCCAGTCCTTCAGGGGCAGGTCACTGATGATTCAATGAGTTATTTCAACCCACAATCCCGACTTTTCTTCCCAATGCAAATCAACTGGCCACTTAGAAATATCTGACAAACTGCCTGGATGTCCCCTCACATCCAGGAGTCACAATGGCAGAACATCCGTTTGCGCAACAGTGGGGAAGAATCTGCCCGGGCTCTGCAGACAGTCCCTCAGGTGGCTCCGTGGGCACCAGCAGGATGACGTCCACTCCACATCTGAGGCTTTTCAGTTTATTTGAAAACAAAATTATTGGCTCCCATATTGCCACAGACATGGGGTGTTACTTTCAGGAGAAGGACACTGTCATGTGACCTCAGCACCCAGAGCAGAACTAAATGTGAAACTCACACCTTGGTCCAGCCTCTGCCAGGGCCTCAGCGTGCTGAGCAAGGCTGCTGGTCCACAAGCAAGAGGGAAACGGGCCTCGGGTTATAAGGCGCAGATGGGCTCCTTTGACCTAGAATTGTAGAAGGGAACCTGACCCCGTGAAGTGCCCTTTAAATCTTCATCTGACCCCCGGAAGAAGTATGAAGGACCATTTCAGATGATAACACGTTGCCACAGTGTGCCAAAATAACAGGAAGCTGTTTCATTTGTTCATTGAACAAATTATATTTAGTACTCATCCAGACACATTCTTTTACAGAAGGAATTGAAGGTAAATGTTTACAAATTATATAATAAAATAATATGTAGAAGAACACAATGGAAACATGAGTAAAGAATATGACCAGGCAGAATACAAATATCTAATTATGTTTCACTAATCATGAAAAGATGCTCAACTCTCTAGAAATTAGAGAAATGCAAGTTAAAATAACATTATCATTTTACCTATCAGATAGACCGAAATGAAAAGGGTCGGCAATATCCCAGAGAAGAGAAATTGCTCCATTGCCCACTATGGGCAGCATTCCGCAACCTTTGTGACACCAGGGACCAGTTTAATGGAAGACAGTTTTTCTGTGGAGTTGGTGGGGGGTGGGAGTGAGGAGGGCATGGTTTGGGGATGATTCGAGTGCATTATATTTATTGTGTACTTTATTTCTATTATGATTACATTGTAACATACAATGAAATAATTATACAACTCACCATCATGTAGAATCAGTGGGAGCCCTGAACTTGTGTTCCTGCAACTAGACGGCCCCTCTGGGGGTGATGGGAGACAGTGACAGATCACCAGGCATCAGGTTCTCTTAAGGAACAAGCAACCTAGATCCCTGTCATTCACTATAGGGCTCGGGCTCCTGTGAGAATCCGGTGCCACCACTGATCTGACAGGCGGCAGCGCTCAGGCGGTAATGCTTGGTCACCTGCTGCTCACCTCTTGCTGTGTGGCCCAGTTCCTAACAGGCCACAGACTGGTACCCATCCGTGTCCTGGGGGGTTTGGAGACCCCTGCTATGGATGAGTGTAGAAGTTGGAAACTTGGGGCTGCCAACTTGGCAATTGTGTTAAAATGTAACAGGCGTAGAGGCTAACACAGAAGCTATCCTACAGAAACACTTTCGAGACACAAAGATATATATATGTGTGTGTGTGTGTGTTGCAGAACTGTAGGTAATAGCAGAAAAGTTGGAAACAACTTAAATGTCCATCCTATTTTGGTCTATCCAAAAAGTGGAATCCAAGCAGCTATTAAACAGAATGAGGAAGCTTATCTGGGCTGACGTGGAAACTCTCCAAGACAGACAGCCGTACCAGAAAGGCAAGCTGGAGAACTGCCCCGCGGTGCATTTCATCTGTTTCTTTCATATTTAATGTGGCTATATGGGGACGTGTCTTAAAATTGGTAGCACTTCACAATTATAATCAGTATCATTTTTTTTCTTTCTTAGTGGTACTTAAAATAACGATACTTTTTACAATCCGTGAAGCTTTGGATGAAACGAGAAGAGTAGTATGGTCTATTTATTTCCCAAACCTGCATATTTATGAACGTAAATTTATAGAAGAAAATGTCAGGAAAGATACGCTTTGAAATCTTAATTATGTTTAACTCTGGCAAAGAGAACAGGTTCCTGAACATTGAAAATTTTAGGCCAGAGTGAGCTGGGACCTTAAACCATTGTCTGTGCACCTGTCCTTGAGTGAGCCACATCTTTCCAGCATGGACTTGCTCCGCCTCTAGGGGCCCTGGGGGAAGGAGGGCTTGGCATGAAGGTGGGAGAGGAGAAGAGGGACGGAGATAAGATGGGGGCCGCAGTGAGAGCAGCTGTGCCCTGGGGCAGAACTGAGGTGGTCCCTGGAAGACCCCAGCTCTGGGCTGGAGCTCAGGATGAGCTTCCTGAGCAGAGGGTGCTGGGTGGTCACACTGTAGCCAAGGTTGCCATTCTCTTTGTCTGCTCCAGAGTCACATTCAAGCCTAAGGTTTTCAACTTTCAGGATCAGATTCTGTGTAAGCAAACATGCACACACACACACACACACACACACAAAGTTGCAAGTGTACATACGTATAAAATCAGTGTGAACATACACACACACTTTGCTTTGGGCAATAGCTGGACGGTCATTCAGGAAGAAGGCTGCTTCAGGATGACCACCCTGGGGACTGGTCACCTTGACCTCTGTCCCACCCCGTCGGAGCCACGACAACATGAAATGAAAATAGACTATGACTGGAATTTCCTTCTCAGATGCCTCCCGGCCTCCTGTCTGGACCATGTTGGTGCCCAGAGGACATGTTTGTTTTCTTCCTGGTTCACACCATTTTAAAAAATTGTATTTCAATTGAATTTCTTACCAATATTTAAAAATCAGAAAATGTTTACATAAAAATATGAATTTCTTCTTTAGGAAAGTGGGAAGAACTAGGCACTGTGGGCACCCCTTGTGCTTGGCCCCAGTGGGCTGGAACTCAGCAGTAGCCGTCCCTGCAGGCAGGACACGGGGAGTCCCCACTCCCGCCCCCACTGGCCTCCCCGCGCCACCCGGGGATGTTCTCACCTGCCCCTTGGGTTGGGTTTCTGATCCTGATCTCTGGCCTCCTGAACAGAGGCAGCTACTACCCCAATCGTTGCCTTCCAGGGGCTTCCCCAGAAACCTGGGCGCCACGGCAGTCATGCTGAGGGCCTGTTCACTCAGGGCAGAGTAAGGTTTGCGCTTTGAGGCATCCAGGGCCTCTCTAGGTCCGCAAGAGAGGAGTCCAGTGGGCTTCTTGGAGGTGGGGGCCTTTGAGATTGTCCTTGAGGAGTGGGAACATTTTGGTGAGGAGGGGGCTGTGTGGCCGGCTGGGGAGGAGCAGGAACAAAGTCCGACGTTGGGAGAGTGGGTGGGGTCCAAAGATGGCAGCGAGGCCACCAGGGCCCCTTGGAATTTGGGCTGGTGAGCCAGGGGCAGGTCCTGAGCAGCAACAAAACCGCTGAGCTGGGCCTGGAGCTGCGGTCTCTTTCCAGGTGAGGAAGGTCAACCTGTCAAAGGACAAAGGTACAAAGGACAGAATAAGAGGCAGGTGGTGGCTGGGCACTCGGCCTCTGACACGTGGAATTGGGACCTGGAGGCTCTGGAAGGTGGGGTCACAGTGCGCTGGGGCCACAGGCCTCTACCCAGCCCCAGGGGCTGGCTGCCTCCCTATGCCAGAGCTCCTGCCCAGCCCAGGGGGCCCTGAGAGCTGAGCCATGCCAATTCAGCCTCCCGCACTGTCTTAGGGCCCTGCAGTGGACACCGGCCCCTTCACCCTTCTCCAGCTTCTTAGCAGGAGAGCCAGGCAGCCAGGCAGCCAGGCCGTGTGGGGGTCTGCGGAGCTCACCCCTGTCATGCCTGCCCCAGGGATCTTGGACAAGTCACCTCACCCACTCCTCAGACCTGGACTCTTTCTCTGAATCAACAGCAACAACCAAAGCTACTTCTCTGTTATCTCGTGGGGCCTTTTCAGGATGATGGGTCCACTTTGCAAACTATAGTGTGGGGTTCTGGTGTCCAGGAAGAAGAGCTCATGGAGGGGGACTCTTGTGCAAACTGTGAAGTGAGGTCAGGGGTTAGGGTCTTTCTGCTTCTCCTGCAGGCCCTCCGGACCCAGGTGCCTCCCAGCCACTGCTGGCCTGGCTGCTACTGCCGCTGCTGCTGCTCCTCCTCGTGCTCCTTCTCGCCGCCTACTTCTTCAGGTAGGAGTGTCCTGGCGCACTGACTTGCCCCAACCAGCTCAGAGGAGGAAATGAGCCTTCTGATGCTGCGGGCGTGGGCCGTGCAGCAGAGGGCAGCTGGGAGGCTGGGTGGCTGGGCCTGGGAGACACACAGAGGCCAGGCCTTAGCACGGCTCAGCCATGAGCAACAGGAGTAGCTTTTCCCGGCTCACCTGGTGGGTATCACTGTGCCGAGCGCTGTTGGCTCTTAGGGAACCTGGAAGTGTGGAAACCTAACAAGTCCTGTGTCTCTAAGGTTCAGGAAGCAGAGGAAAGCAGTGGTCAGCGCCAGCGACAAGAAGATGCCCAACGGAATCTTGGAGGAGCAAGGTACAGAAGCTCCTATCTGGCTGGGGCTTGGGGGAAAAATGTGTTCTTTTTTAACAGACACTGACGTGCTTTCTCTCTTTAACATTCAAAGTAAATTTTGAGGTGTGCCTTGCCACTTTCATCTCACTTTACCTGGTATGATGCTGTCGTTTAGAATTTCACTATTTCAAAACTTTGAGGATCATTTTCTCTCTGGCGTGACACGGACGTTTGAGACATTTTTGTTTGTGGCTTTTTTTAGAGAGACTGTTCATATCCTGTCATTTTCACAGGGTATTGACATGTAACACTTTTCAGTGAGGCCTTACAATGGTTCTCAGATAAGACTGTCTGGCTCATAAACTATTCAACTGGGTTTGTACTGCTTTAGGATCAAGCTGGAAAAAGGGACTTGCTCTACTAAAGTGCTTCATGTTTACAGAGCATCAGAGTCAGCTGGGAGCATTTCCAACTTCTCGGTCAGAAGTATAGTTTCTCACTTGTTGTTGCTACTTACAACGGAACATTGTTTTTCTCTCCATACATCGAGATGAGATGACCGAGAAACGTGTGTAAGGCAGAGGCCACAAAAATATTACTTCACACCCCAGTGACTACAACTTCCTGGAGTCAGCTTCCTACCTAACTGTAATCAGTTCTATGGTTTGGGGGAACACACGTGCTGTCAGACTAAAATAGACTCTTCAAACGGACCTTAGATAATTAAAAGAATATCACTAACAAGGACCAGCTGAAATGGAGCCTCCTGGTGCTCGTGGGACCCGAGCCCCTGGTTAGATGATAATGTGGCCCCAGGTGCTGTCTTCCTGCCCTTGTTCCAGCCCCCGGTTCCCTGCCCTGCACGTTTCAACGGCAGGAACGGGAGGGAAGAGGGTGCGGCTGGTGAGTAGCAAGGCAGCTCAGCGTCATTCATTCTGATCCTGTCTGTCACTTAGAGGAATGAGCTTTGGGTGAAGTTTTTGACTGGGCTTCAGAATGGCTCTGCAGGTAGGGACAGGCCCTTTTGCAAGTGTGACAGCTGGGTTATCGTGCTGACCCATGATATCATGCTGGGTTGTCAATATCAGCTCATCCTCCAGGAAGAGAAACACATGCCCATGACTGTTCTTGCCTCTCATTCTGGACCTGGGGAAGGAATGTGTCCAAGAACTCCCTTATAATGTGTACTTCTCCTTCTCGATGCCCCTTGTCACCCTCCCCAGACAAGGGTGGTTTTCCCTTGGAGCTTATGGGGTTTGAGGAACCAGGAATATTTGTTATGAAGAAGAAAAGGCTGAGAGAGACTGTTCTGAGTTTGCTCCCAGAAGCCATAATTACTCTTTCTTATTTCCAAACCTGGAAAGCTGAGCTGGAGAGTGAGGCAATCTTGAATCCTTTTTTAGAAGGAACAGGGGCTGGAGGGAAGGAGAGGCAGAAGGGTGGGTGGATGAGTGGCCTAGGGAGGGGGACAGGGTGTCTCCTATGAGGGAGAGCAGGTGACACTGGGCAGAGGGACGCCTGTCACTTGTAAATGATGTGGATGCCTCATAGGAGTCGAGTGTTTGGAATAAGCTGCTCGGGACCCAGCTTAGCCCAGCTATGTGATTTGAGAGAACCGTTCCAGCTCCAGCCTGGTCATTTCTTCAGGAATGTCGTTGGTCAGCTTGGTTACTCAGTCACCTGTCTAGGAATGTGGCTCAATGGCCCCTATGTTTCTTTTGATCCCACAGAGCAGCAAAGGGTGATGCTGCTCAGCAGGTCGCCCTCAGGGCCCAAGAAGTACTTTCCCATCCCTGTGGAGCACCTGGAGGAGGAGATCCGTATCAGATCCGCCGACGACTGCAAGCAGTTTCGGGAGGAGTTCAACGTGAGTGTGGGGAGGGGCCCCCTGCTGGGTGCCCTGTGGTCAAGAACTATGAAATCCAGTGTTAGAGTTCAGGAAGAATTATCCCAAAGACTCAGAACCCTTGCATTGGTTACGACACTGTCCCATGAATGGGCGTGGGAGGAAACCTGGTTTGTGGCGCAATGCCCTTCGCCAATGCATATTTCCTCATTTATAAGATGAGACAGTTGAGTTAGAGGTTTGTGAAGCCTCTTTCCACCTCCCACACTCTGAGTGTCAAGTTTTAAAATCAACTGTGACAGAAACACTGTTATCTCGATAATGTAGAAGGCTAGGGCCTGAGCACAGCACAATATGACAATATCATGGTGAAAGCAACAGAGCCCCAAACCATCCTTTCATGGCTTCTAAGAGCTGGAGCATCTAATCGGAGTAGGCGATGTTCCTCTTCTGAACCACCACCTCAGCATTAAGGAAGCAGCTGTGAGCTGCCTTGAGGGAACACAAGCTATATCTGCTTGTGTATCAACATGGGTGGGTGGGTGGATGGATGGATGGATGAGTGGGAGGGCGGATGGATGAGTGGGAGGGCAGATGGATGGATGGATGGATGAGTGGGAGGGCGGATGGATGGATGGATGGATGGATGAGTGGGAGGGCAGATGGATGGATGGATGGATGAGTGGGAGGGCAGATGGATGGATGGATGGATGGATGGATGAGTGGGAGGGCAGATGGATGGATGGATGATGGATGGATGGATGGATGGATGATGGATGGATGAGTGGGAGGGCAGATGGATGAATAGATGGATGCATGGATGGATGGATGGATGAGTGGGAGGGTGGATGGATGGATGGATGAATGGAAGGGTAGATGGATGGATGGATGGATGGATGCATGAATGGATGGATGCATGAATGGATGGATGCATGAATGGATGGATGAATGAGTGGGAGGGCAGATGGATGGATGAATGGATGATGGATGGATGAGTGGGAGGGCAGACGGATGGATGGTTCATGGATGAATGGGCAGATAGAGAAGTAGACAAACAGATATGAGGATGTGTTGTCTTGGATTTGCTATTCAGTATTTATCCTTGGTTATGTTTTGAATTTTATGCATCTTCACCTTCTTGCATGTGGCTGTGCTGAGTGTTGATCGTAAAGAGGATAGGTTTTCAGCAGAATTGCTGACTGGTCCTGGCTATGCCTGTTGCATGCTGGCCCTGGCACATCAGTTAATCTCCTTGAAGTTGTCTTCCACCACCTAGGAAGGGGCAATGGAGATGGGCCTGTCTTATTTACCTTGAAGTTGGAATGGGAGGCTGAGACGATGGATATTGTAAACAAGTGTTGTGCAGTTGTTATATCTGAAGATGGCATGAACTCTGCTGCAGACATGGGACTTAACCCAGAAGCAACGTGTGAAGGCACGGGAAGGTGGTGGCACATGTAAACTGTACATTGCTTGTTTTTTTAGCACAAGACTCCTCTGCCTTTATCTCGCTTCCTTTTTATTGTTTCCAAATGTGTCCCCTTTTTTGGAGAAATGAGGTCATATTGAAAGACAGCTTCAAGCACTATTGTGTTGCAATCTCTCAGCCTGACAACAGACCTTCTCATTTTCAAAATAACGATCCAAGTTTTCAGCTAGCAGATCCCCTTCCCCACCCTTCTTATCCTGTTTCCCCTTGCACTTTTGTTTCCCCAAGTGGCAGGGGCTGGGCTTGCTGATGGGGGTGTCTGAGTCAGAACCAGCTCAAAAGTGGGGGCCACTCCCAGGGAGGGAGTCCGGGAATAGGGTGGGGTAGGTGAGACATTCACCCCAGGCACAAAATTTAAGGCAGCACCAAAAGCTCAGTAGTGGGATAAATGATATTTTAACACAACACTTAAAATATCAAAAGTATCAGGAAAGGTAACACAGGAAAGGTAGCAAATAAAATGTCAAAATGGATGCAGGCAGCCCCTGGTGAAGAAAATAGCATGACCATAAAGGAAGATAGGCTTGGGCTGACGGTTTTTCCCTGTTGCCCTGGGCCCTGATACATATGGCTTGTCACCACACAGCTACTCACCCTGCCATTAGTTAAAACTTTCATATTTTGTTCATCATAGATATTGTGCCTTGATTTGGACTTTTAAAAATATTGCATTTGAATATAATTTCCCCTGGTTTTGGAATTTTGGGGGCACCCCATTAAATTTTGCACCCAGAGGAAGTCCCTCATGCTCTTCTGCCACGGTGTGGCCCTTGGCTGAACATTGGAGTCCCTCTGCTCAGTGACAGGCAGGGTAGAGATGCGGTGGAGGGGAAGAACACTGGACCCGGAGTCAGGATCACGGAGCCTGATCCTGTGTCTGGGGAACCCTGGGGGAGCTGCTTTTTTGTCACTGTTTCGTTTGTTTGTTTGAGATGGGGTCTCACTGTGTCTCCCAGGCTGGAGTGCAGGGGCCTGATCACAGCTCACTGCAGCCTCAACCTCCCAGCTCAAGTGATCTTCCCACCTCAGCCTCCCAAGTAGCTGGGACTATAGGCATGTGCCACCATGCCCACTGGCTTTTTACTTATTTTTTGTAGGGATGGAGTCCCACTGTGTTGTCCAGGCTGTGCTTTTTCCTCATCTGTCCAGTGAAGGGCTGGCCATGTCCTGAGACCATGTTCATGCAGCACCCGTCCTCTGAGAGCACTGGAGCCTGCCATGGCCAGCTCTCCCTCGGATCCTAAGAGGGACATGCTCCCAACCCCATCTTTGTTTTCTCTTGCCCTCTGATCTGAACTCCTCTCCCCAAAGTCATGAAAGGGAGACACTAAAGGGAGACACAGGAGTCTCAAAGTGGCCGATCCAGTTGAGTTTTGACATGTGTGCATTACCAATTCAAAGTGCGGGCAAACTTGGTGGGGATGAAAAGGATTTGGTATTGGGGTCCGTACAGAGATCGGCTCACGGCAATCTCTGCCTCCCAGGTTCAAGCAATTTTCCTGCCTCAGCCTCCCAAGTAGCTGAGACTACAGGTGCCCACCACCACGCCCAGCTAATTTTTGTATTTTTAGTAGAGACGGGGTTTCACCATGTTGGCCAGGCTGGTCTTGAACTCCTGACGTCAGGTGATCTGCCCTCCTCGACTTCCAGAGTGCTGGGATTACAGGTGTGAGCCACCACACCTGGCCTAATTTATCTTTTCACAGACTTTATTTTAGAGCAGTTTTAGCTGTACAGAGTAATTGCACAGAAAGTACAGAGTTCCCATATGCCCCTTCCTCCCCTGCGAGCAGTTTCTCCTATGATTAGCTTCCTGCGTTCGTGTGCTTCAACTGCTGCAACTGATGAACCAACACTGCACTGTTGTTACTAGCAGAAGTCCACACGTCAGGGTTTGTGTGTTGTGCGTGCTGTGGGATTTGACAAATGCACAGTATCATGTACACACCATCCGGTATCACGCCTCCTGTGTATTTTCAGTGCTGGGGCCAAAAAAAGCTTTCGCGCGTAGAAAAAGAGAAGGCTTTAGAATTTTACCACAGATGTCAGGCTTAGATTAGGTCGAGAAGGTCAGTATGAAGATGGCTCTGATGAAGAATCAGGAACTACCCAGGCGGCGTAGGTGCTGTGGCTGGGGATGAGGCCGAGAACCACCCATCACCCTTGCCACAGTGCCGCCAGGCAGGTCCCTCCACATAAGCCACCCTCTTGCCTCTGCTTTTTGGAAGGGCCTCATCCTGTGGCCATGGGGTTTGGTGGCTCCAAAGCAGAGGCAAGAGGGTGGCCTATGGTGCCCCACCATGGGCACCGGCTGGTCAGATCTGAGTCTGCAATTGGAGAAGCTTCCTGCCCTCGGGAGAGGAAGGCTCGGGACACCTGTGGGCGGCAGGTCAGGCCCTGCCCCGCGTTGTGAGCAAGCCCAGGCCTGCATGACTTAGATCCAAAGCTACACAGTGAGGCCTGCTCCGCTCTCCTGGGTGGTTGCAGCGGACCCCTCACATTCTCCCACATTTGAAGAAGTGGGCATCCTCCTGGTGGTCTGGGCGCTGCTCCAGGCTCCTGCCCCTTGCTCGCTGGGTGACCCTGGGCAAATCTACAACACCTCGCTTTGGCTTTCAGTTTCCTCACCCATAAAACGGGGACCATCCTAGTATCACCTAATAGTAGGTGAGTTGCGAAGGCTGGGGCAGATGACCCGGCTCCTTCCACCGTACCTGGCACACTGAGGCGCTCGATGCATATTGATACATGTTACTGGAATCCCAGTGGCCCCGGGTCCAGCCACTGGTTGGGTGTAATGTCAAAGGACAGGACTCAGGGCTTCAAGAGGATCTTCACACTATGCATTGTGGGGAGCTCACCTGAGCAGCAAGCAGATGCAAGACAGCTGGAGGTGACCAGGAATCAGAGGTGGCGGCTCCAGGCGGCAGAAAGAACTAGAATTCAGGCCACTAGAGTTCACACTCAGCTATGTTGCTCAGAGGGGATAGGGGCCCGGCGGCATTCCTTTCACACCTGACTTCCCTGACTGGGACAAAGGAGTTAGTTAGGGTAGTGCTTCCCAAAGACGTGTGCACTGAAGCCCTGGGGATCATGGTAATATTCCTGCTGATTCTGTGGGTCTGGGGTGCGGCCAGAGAGTCTGCATTTCTAAAAAGCACCCTCCCAGGCGTGCCCATGCCCATGCTCTGGTCCACAGAGCACGCCTGGAGTCTTAAGCAAGATCAGGACTGTATCTAAGGCCGTTTCCCACCCCTCACCTCCCAGAACCACTCTATTCATCCTTCAGCCCCAAAGTCACAGCATCCCACTGTAAATCCTCTGCGTGCCTGTCCTCGCTCCCCCATCTCCCAGTTCACAGCTCTGTCGCAGTCAGTTCTTACCAAATCACAGGCGCCTGCTCTAGGCCCGGGCCTGTGGGCCCTGAGATACCATGGAAACGCAAAGGCAAGTCTCCACCTTCATGCAGTGTAGGGTCTGGCTGATGAGACCGTCACTTTGACCACACCGCTGTTTACCCCACAAGAGAGAGCACCCTGGGGAAAGCCAGGGTCTGTGTCTCCTTCATTCTCTGCCCCGTGCCTGGTACAAGGTCTGAGGCAGAGATGGACTATGGACAGCAGGTAGTTTGCTCCACGTGTTTTCGCAATTCCTGTGTTCAGTAGGGAAACTGACATGGGCATGGTGCTTGAAACCATCACATTTCATACTAATGCTACATTTTCTTCCAGTCATTGCCATCTGGACACATACAAGGAACTTTTGAACTGGCAAATAAAGAAGAAAACAGAGAAAAAAACAGATATCCCAACATCCTTCCCAGTAAGATTTTATTTTATGTTTTGCATGATCAATGGTGTTTGCACTAAACTCAGCTTTGCCTTGCAGCTCCCCATGACTGCGGGCCATTCCTGTGCTCAGAGGCCAAAGATTGAGGCCCCAAATCTGTCTAACTGCTCAGCGTTTGCACCTAGGACTCCAGAATGTTCCTCTCTAGGTGGCAGTCTCCCCGCACAGGCCCTGGGCACCTTGGTTGCTGGTGGGTCTGGCTGCCAAGCCTGTGCTTACTGTTGAGACCTGGGCTGCTTGGGGCCCAGCAGGTAAGGTGCTGTTTCGTGGCCATGGGTGCCAGCTGGCAGGGCCTCTCCTATGGAACTCAGGCCTGGCACCCAGTCTAGGCCTGCGAGTGGCCCTGGGCAACTCCCTTCCCTCAGACTCAGTGCTTGTGGCCGCAAACTGCAAATCCCTAGAGTTGTCTGGGGTCCTGGACCAAGGACAAAAATGACAGAATATGAAACTTGTAGGTGGGCCGCAGCTTTGTAGGAAGGCTCTGAATCGACCTGATTTAACCCCAACAGTACAAGTGGGCATGGGTTGGGAAGCATGGGTGCCAGAAGGTGGCAGGGCCAGGGAGCAGATGGATGTGTGCGGGGGCGTGTCTCGGTGACCTGGGGGCAGCTTTCACAGCCTGTCTTGGTGCCAAGACAAACCCTGTAGGTTCTGAGCTGCCTTTGTAAGAGCTGGCCTGGGCGAGGTGCTGTGGCTCATGCCTGTAATCTTAGCACTCTGGGAGGCCGAGGCAGGTGGATCTCCTGAGGTCAGGAGTTCAAGACCAGCCTGGCCAAGATGGTAAAACCCCATCTCTACTAAAAATACAAAAAATTAGCCAGGCATAGTGGTGGACGCCTGCAATTCCAGTTACTTGGGAGGCTGAGGCAGGAGAATCTCTTGAACCCAGGAGGCAGAGGTTCCCATGAGCCAAGATCACGCCATTGCACTCCAGCCTGGGGAACAAGAGTAAAACTCCATCTCAAAAAAAAAAAAAAAAGCTGGCCCAGCGGCGGGGGTTGGGGGGTGCAGTTCGGGATCCTTCACCCCACCTGGGCCCCTCCCATTGTCTGCTTTGCCCATGAGGCTAACAAAATGGCATCCTCAAAGGGCTCCACTAAGTTCAGGTCTAAATCCTGAACCTGCGGCCTCCCCCTGGTCCACAGAGGGAGTCACCCCACCCTGCCAGGGCCTCGGTGGGATGGAGGAAGGCAGCCCATGTGGGCCCCGGAAGGCTGCTCACTGCTGCATTTTTCGGACTAGAATTGACTTCACCTGTTCTGTATGTCAGAGCAGCTATGGTCTATCCGATCTGTGGTCTGTCCAAACTGTGCACTTTTTAGAAATAACTCTGTCTCATTTTACATGCATAGGATTGACATGTGGTTTTTACAAAACCTATTGTGAACCCATGATTCAATGAAAACTGGGAGAAATCCGTCAACTAGTCTTTCAGTCAACACATATGTGTAGGGGTGGCCAAGGCAACACCAGAAAGATGGGTCAGGAGGCCTTGACAGTGGCTCAGACCATGGCTAGATCCTGCACGCTTTGGAGGGGATTTGTTGCCAATAGGTGGAAGATATCACAGAAAGAGGGGAGGCAACTTACATGGCTTGAGCAGCTCAAAGGAAAGGAAGGCTGTGGCAGGAGGAGGTCTGAGATCTTTAGAATAATTTGTGTCAAATGTGGGATATTTCGAAATTAGTATCAATGCTTAATTTATTACCTTAATTGAGTGGTTTTAAGTTGTGCCTTGATTTGCCAGCCATACGAGTTAAGAAACCGCTCAGTGCTAAGCACATTCCTGAATTCCTCATTTTTCTCAATCAGTAAACCTTCATCCCTTAAAGGTAACATCATATTGTTAATTAAGACTATTTGGCACCTCCATGGAAGCAGAATCATGGCCAAGTGTGGGCATTACGTACACCCAGTCCCCTCCTCAAGGTGTGATGGCCCAGGGCAGAGCAGGGACCTCACCTAGGAGTCCCCCACCTGGGAGAGGCCCGGCCCACCCACTGCAAGTCTTCTCTGAGCCACATTCTCAAGTCTTCTCTGAGCCGCGTTCTCTAGGTTGTGCCACGGGAGTCAGTTAGCGTTTCCTCCAAGCCTGAAATCGTAGTCAGATTCAGAATGAGTTTTTCTAGCTTCCCCCGTAAGATCTTTCCCCTGCTCCTGGCAGGAGCACCACACCATGGGAACCCCAGGGCCCAGGCAGCCTCCTGGGGCTGGGGGACTCTGCCGTGTTTCACACAGGTGGAAAGACGGGTTTACAGAACAGTGGCATGGAGACGCTGTGGCCTGGTCAAGGATTAATGGGGTGGCATCTGGCATTAGCTATCAGGAAGACTTAAGGCTGAAGGGATATCGGGCAGAGAGCTCTCGGGGCTGCTCATCCGCCCCCAGGGTGACATCCCCTAGTATCACTTAGGGTGGGACTGAGAGTCACCTGGGGGAGAGGGGAGAAGGGACCCAACTTCCCCAGCCCCTGGCACCTTCCCTGTCTTTCCCAATCTTTCAACAGAGTCCTAACGTGGCCCTTGGCTCTGGGCAGGCCTGTGGCCCTGGGGAGCTCTGGGGTCAGAAGTCAAGGTGCTTTGCATGTCAGGCAGGCTTGACTTCTGCCTATAGAAAGACTGTGGCTGATGGCAAGCGAGGCCTCTTTTCTGGAAAAGTGCCAACAGCTGATAATTTTAGGAACCAATGTTTTGAATGTGAAGTGTGACTTTTTAGAATAAAAAGACAGGAAGCTCTTAGAAACTGCAAGATTCTAAATCTAAGCAGAAGGCTATATTTTACCCTGTGCTTTTCTATAGCTGTTCTCAAAGCATAAACCATTCCAAATTATTTTCAACCAGTGTAATGTGTTCAGCAGAGCTATTTCTGCCTGGGCATTGCCACTCCCTGAGCAGGAGGGTCTCACAGTGAGGTCTGCAGGACTGTAAGTTTGGGGTCTGACTCCCTGGCCACCCTGTGTGGGCTATGGCTGTCTCTGAGAGCGGTACCTGCCCTTTCTCTGCAGGGAGCCAGACGGAGCTGGCTTAGCCATCGGGGGTCCCAGGCCACTAGCCCGCGGCCCGCCCAGCAGCCTTCCAGGTGAAGGTGAGATAGACAAGGAATGACCTGGGGGCCACCCGGCTCCGCATCACAAACGCCATAAATACACACAAACGCCACAAACACAACCCACCCTGATCGAGGACTAAGCAGAGAAAGCAGGGAGAGGACCTAGAGTTACTCAACACTGAGGAAGGAGGCTCTAAGCTTCTACCACGTGCCAGACTCTGTGGCCAGTGCAGCATAAACGTCCTCAGAACAGGCCTTGTCCCAGCCTGGCCCAGCTGGACGTTCCTGGGAAAGGTCACAGAAAGAGCAGGGCCAGGCCTACAGCACTTTTAGAGGCCCATGAAAACGTCTTCATTTCTCTTCAGATCACATACAAAATATGCAAAACCCATTCTGGAGTGCATCTTTTCACTAGCGACCAACCCAGTCCTAAGATAACCTTCTTGATAGTTCTATGGAGGAAGGTGGGAAGGCAGAAGTGACTGCGACCCACAAAAGTCATGATGGAGCCCTGACGTGTGTATACACACACACTACACACACACATACACTGTACACACACACTACACACACACCACACACACCACACATACACACTCCACACAAACACACCACACACATACCACACACTACACACATACACAACACACACACTACACATACACACCAAACCCACATGCAGACATTCACACAGCACACACTACACACATACTACACACATACACCATACACACCACACACACCACACATACACACCCACATGCACACCACACACACAATACACACACACCACACTCACTACACACATACCACACACACTATACCACACACTACACACCACATACAACACACTTATACCAAAATATACACCACACACACATCATACACACGCTACACCACTCATACCACAAAAATACACACAGCACATGCCACACTTACATACAGATACCACAAACGCACAACACACATGCTTGCACCAGTATACACACCACACACATCAGGCTCACACACTACACCAGTCACACCACAAACATCCAGACGTGTACACACACCCCACACACAGCACTCCACGGTCAGCCTTCCACCCCAGAAAACCGCTTGTGCAACAGGCTGGATCTACCAGGCACTCCTCACTGTGCGCTCGCCTTCCAGCCCTGGGGCAGACTCTGGTGGTGGGACTGAGGGTTAGAGTCCCCGATCCTAGACCCCCACATCCACTTGTCCTCATGGGGCTGGTGCTCATTTCCCTGGGAAGCCTTAGAGAGTGGACCCAGTTCTTCTGTCCTGGGGCTCTTTTAAGTGCATCCACACTTGGCAATACTGGGGCCCAGTGCACGGTTCATGAAATACAGCCCTTGCACTGCAGGGGCCCAGCACATTCTGCTGTTCTTGTCTATGTAATGACCCAGCGGCCTCCGTCCTGGGGACTGAAATCCTACCCTTGTCGGCATCCCACAGCTGAGACAGTCCGTGTTCACCAAAGCAGGTGCATTCTCTCTCGGGACACCAGTGGTCTCCATGGGAACGTTGAGGAAGAGCATCTCTGCCACCCCCGGTGTGGCCGTGAAGCTACTTTTTCCCTTCCCAGGAGCTGACACTGCAGATGAAGAGACAGCACTGTGATTCCTGGTCCTAATATCTTGGCTTTGTTTGGGTTTTTTCCAGATGACCATTCTAGGGTGATTCTGAGCCAAGTGGATGGAACTCCCTGTTCAGACTACATCAATGCTTCCTACATAGATGTAAGTGGGCAGAGGTTTCCTATTCCCCTAGCCCAGCTGAGGCATGACCAGTGAGCACTTTCTTGTCTGGTGCCAGGAGTGTAAATTGTCACAACCTTTCTGGGCAGTTTGGCCACAAGCACAAAGGGCACAGAACTGCCCATGCTTTACAAGCTAGCATCAGCATCTGGGAATTTGACTTCGAGAGACAGCGATAAGCACAGAGGATGTTCATTGCAGCATTATGTATATTCCTGACCAAATAGAACAGGAAGCATGGGCACTTAAACAGATTGTGGTAAAACCATGTGCAGTGGATTACTAGAACTCCATTTGTATTGATCTTTAAGAGATCATTTAATATAAATTATAAAATTCTCATTAAAAATGCAACATAAAATAAATTGTACATGTTCACCCAATTAGAGGACAGAATGTCTGCACCTCTCTACTTGTGTGTGAGTCTGGGAAAGGTTTTGCAGAAAAACAGACTAGAGAGGGGATGTATGAAATAGGATTTGTTATTTCTGGAATTGCTGGTGAGTTTTCTTTTCTTCTTAACATTTTCCTGTGTTTTGCAAATTTTCCGTGGTGAATATGTATTGCTTTTCTAACAGCAACAACAAATCCTTTCAGCAAAGATAATTCTGAAAAAATATAAATCTGATGTTATTTTTTCTAGGGTTACAAAGAGAAGAATAAATTCATAGCAGCTCAAGGTAAGCTTTTTATTAATTTCTGAACGTATTTTTGGTAAAATGATGTGAATAGCTCTCATTTCCTTGTCTGTAGGCCAACAAGACCAAGGACTTACACTGGATTTTTGTGCACGTGTTTACACCTAACAGACACGTTAGAAATCCATTCACACAACGGATATGTGTATACAGTCAGAGAAACACACACTTATTCCCACACCTATACGGTGTGAACACAGGGCATGCAGTGGCCCCGGCTGCCATTCCAGCATGTTAATACTTGCATCAGGTAACCTTGAATTTCTCTCAGCTGGCTGAGCCCTACATGGCCCCAAAGTTTGGGGGTGGGTAGTAGGGTGAGTAGCTTTTCAGATCAAGGCCATAACCAAGAAGATACTTCAGCCGTGAAAACATGCCCTTCACCTTGCACAGGGCTGGCTCTCCCTTGTGTGTTGAGTACTGAATCCAGCATCACTCCGTTCCACCAGAGGTTGTCATCTGCAGGACCTGGTGCACATGCAGTTAGGTATCAGTGGAGCTGAAACCAGATTCCTCAGACTTCCTTACTCTTAGGCCAGGAGTCTTTAGGGCAATGAGCTCTGAAATTCACCGTGTGTCAAAATCACCTGGGAAGTTGTTAGAAATGCAGAATCTCTAAGAAAAAAGGACACGCATGTGCACATGCAGAGGACATCAGGAATGTGCCCAGCTGGAAACCCCAGGAAACCTGACGATCCTGGCTGAAACAGATGAAAGCATGTGTTTCTCTCTTGCCAGCAGACACCCACAGGGAGCCAGGCCAGAGTGGGACAGCAGCAGGGCCAGGGGCTTCCTTATCTCCCGGCCCATCCCCCTCAGCATGAAGCACTTAGCTCGGGGCTGCAAAATAGCCGCAGCTCAGACAGAAAGTGGACAGGGGCAGAGGACTTTCTCCTAGTGACACTTTGTCTGTTGGTCAGATCCCTTCCGGAGGGACTTGAGCTCATATCGTATTGAACAGCACCATGCTGAGAGTAAGATTTTGACAAAAAGGAGGGGATTGGGAATGCAGGGGGAGGCCGGCCAGTCTCTGCCTCTCCCAAGGCTTTCACCAGCTCTCCCACACTTGGCTGTGGACCCAGCCCTCCTCTGAACCCTGCTTCTTACCTGTGAATGTCATAACTCAACCTGGGCCCAATTATCTTGCCCACTGAGGAGTTCCTAGCTGGAGTGGGTGAGTGGCAGGACAGGCAGCCCCTACCGGTTCTGGAACACTTCAGGGTATGACGTGTGTGTCCCCAACAAGCCTGAGAAGGGAGTGAACAGCTATCCAGGGGCCAATGGCCAGGGTGCCGGGGCTGGGACCCCAAAGCGACTTCCCTTCATGCCTTTTGACTTCGGAATTGTCCTCTACACACAGGCCCCAAACAGGAAACGGTTAATGACTTCTGGAGAATGGTCTGGGAGCAAAAGTCTGCGACCATCGTCATGTTAACGAACTTGAAAGAAAGGAAAGAGGTGAGTTCCAGGCATCTGACCCCGGTATCACTTCCTTTCAGCTGCTGCTGCCGGGCTGGGGATGCTCTTACCACTTCCCCTTCCTACTTCCCTCCCTTCCTCCCACTATCACTGCAGAGAGCACCCAAACACATGCAGTGGCTGACAGCATTTTCATCACGAAACAAATCCCCTGTCTCCCCAGCATCTCACTGTTATCTAATCTGTGATAACACGATGACACAAGAGTTTCCTTTTTTCCCAAGTGAGAGTGGCCCCCGGCCAGCCCCAGGCTCTGCCTGCCTGGTGGGAGACATGAATCTTAGAAGTTAGAATTTTAGGATGTTGAGCATGTCATGCGGCAGACCTCAGACTAGAAATGAACATGATTTCACGCTTATTATCCAGACTAGAGAAATGCATTTGAAAAACATGGTATATTGAAGAAATGTTGATTTGTCATCCAAATATATTTAATTAGCTGTTTCTAATTCAAAAAAGGATGCATGTACATTATAAGAATTTGAATCATTGACAAAGAAGAAAAGTTGAACTGATTCGTTTCCTAATGTAACAAGTACTCATTAGCATCTGCTGTGCTGGGCCAGCTCTGTCCCAGGTGCAAGGAATGGGGGCTGAAATTCAGGCCTGAGAAGTGGGGGCTGTGGGAAGCCTGTGGCGGGGGGGCGGGTGTTGAGTGACAGGCAAGGAGCCATGCCATAGGCAGTGAGCTCACTCTCCAGAATGAAAGAAGAACTGGGAGCCGGAGGGACACTTGCCACAGGTGGGGCGACAATTAGGAGGCTGTGCTTCTGGTGTGTTCTGGCTTGAAGGCTCAGTTCAGCGGGAGCCATGTGTCCTGCCCAGCCCGCTCAGGGCCTGCTGTGTCCTGAGCTCCTCAGTCATCCGCTGGCCTGGCCCCAGCAGTTCCCAGGCATCGTAGCGAGGACTGTGGGGAAGGGCTGCCATTTTTAGATGGGACTGCCAGGCCGTAGGGAACTCAGCTGGGGCAGAAGATGGGTGGCAGGCGCCCACAGGAAGGGCAGGCTGGGAGGTGCTCTGGTCCCCACAGTGCCAGCTTACTAATTGCCACCCAAAACACAGGAAGCAGCCTCCAGCCACCGTTTCTGGTCAGGAATAGGGTGGGGGCTTTCATTCTGCTCTCAGGGGAGCTGAAACACGGCTGCGGAGGACCACCCCTTTGCCCTTGCAAATCTTGCCTCTGTCATCCTTTGTCATGGGGAAGAGTGACAGAGGGAAGTAGGGGATTCCCAGCACAGGGCTCTTCACCCTGCCTGCACTGTAGCGGCCATGGAGGAGGACACCCACGCGAGGGAAAAGGAGGCTGACCCTTCTCCAGGAGTCTCCCTGTGACCTGCGGCTCATAGGACTAGTCTTCCTGGGGCTGGTGCTCCAAGCATGAGACCAGCACAGAAGCAGTGGGGCTCAAGGACGCCCCTGCCTCCCCCTTTCAGTCATTCTGCTGAAAATGTCACTGGCATTTTCTCTCCATCTTCCTCCATAGCCTCCTACTGGATTTTTCCACTCCTGTGACTCAGTGCTGGGCTGCTGCTGCATCCTGATTCTCACCAATTCAGATGAAATCATTTCTCAATAGAGTTCCCTTTTTCTTAATTGCTCACACTTCTGTTGTGGTTTCCTTGGCTTCCACATCCTGGGCTCTGCATTGCAAAACACAGCTGCCCTGGCATCTCATGATCGGGTGGGAGGGAGGCAGAGGGAGGGGGTATAAAACCAGCCACCAACACTGAGCCCTTGAGAGGCTGACACGTTCTCAGTTCCTACCGGAGAGCCTTCCAAGATGAGAAGCTCAGGAGGGTCCCCAGGGCTCCCCATAGGGCCAAGACTTACCCAAACCGGGACCTGTAGGCATTTGCAGTTCCCCTGGGCTGCATCAGAGATGCCCTGTGACCCGCAGCCCTGCCCGGAGCCAGGAGTAGGGAGGGGGAAGTTGTCCGTGGCCGTCATAACACGATGCTGCTCTCTACTAAATACCAGATGCTGTTTGTTTCATAAGATTGTTAATCCTGAGTCTTGACCATGAGCTGTGCTGCTCAGGGGCCACTCCCTGCACGTGCTCTCCGATGATTGGCAGGCTTGTTCCATTCCAGAGATGTTTATCTGGCAGATGAAGTAGATCTTTTCCCCCTTGAGGTGGGTCCTCATTCACTCGTGAAGTCCACGCTGATGGAGGACGCCAACGGGCAGGTGCTGCACGCGGTGCTGCAAAATGAAAGGGCTGCTGGAACATGTATTTTGGGTCATTCTTGCTTCAGAGTTTGGGGTAAAGAAATGCGCCTGTCTGTAGGAACGCACCCTCGTGAAGTCCACGCTGATGGAGGACACCACCGGGCAGGTGCTGCGGGCGGTGCTGCAAAATGAAAGGGCTCCTGAAACGTGTATTTTGAGTCATTCTTGCTTCAGAGGTTGGGAAGGTAAAGAAATGGGCCTGTCTGTAGCAATGCACCTTCTTCTGCAGACTCCACGGCAGCCTCGTCCCTGCTAGAGAAATATGAAGATCATTAGGCCAATCACAGGTTCATCACTCTTGAACGGCAGACTGGCAGTGGTGCAAATTAACTTTGTCCTTAGTGAACTGAGCAGGAAAAACACAAATTGCTGAATCCAGTGGGAAATGCCTGGGGAAGCACCATCCTTGGTGCTTGAGGGTCATTTGGAGTTAGGTACCCAGCTCTGAAGGTTACAGGTTCAGCATGACTGGTTGATGGTCAGTTAATAAAATGTATGGGATTCGTGAATGAATGAAGAAATGAGACATTGTTGGTGTCTACATCAGAAAGCCTTGGGGCATCCTAGCCATAGTCTCAAGGCTGCCTTTCACCAGTTATGCAGCCTCAGTTTCCCCATTCCTGAGGTAGACACACGTGAACTTGCTGTTTCTCAGCTGTGGGAGCTGTGTGACTCCAGCTGGTGTGTGTGAGGCCTTCTGTGGTTGGGTGGAGGGATGTCATGATGCATTGCACCCACAGATCTATTTGCTTCTATTAAATTGTTCCGTGCAGGAAAAGTGCCATCAGTACTGGCCCGACCAAGGCTGCTGGACCTATGGAAACATCCGGGTGTGCGTGGAGGACTGCGTGGTTTTGGTCGACTACACCATCCGGAAGTTCTGCATACAGCCAGTAAGCATCTCTTGTTGCTGACCTTCCAGAAAGATCATTCTCAGAGAGCATGATGCCCAGAGTTAACACCCTTCTGCATTTATGAAGTGCTTTGCTCCCACCCCGGCACTGTCGCGGCCCTGGCTCAGAGGGTGCAGTGGCCAGGCTGTGCTGGGCAGATGTGCAAGTGGGCCAAGACACCAGAGGCCGGTGCACAAGGGTCTTCAGGCAGTGCTGGGGGCTCCTAATTCCCAGCGACTCCTCTGGACCTCTCCAGGAAGAAGACCAGTCATTGGAGGGGTCTGGGGTCCTCCCTCAGTAGCACAGTGACATTTCACACACTGGAACTTGGAGGCGGGGTTTTTTCTAACACGTTTCTAACACGTTTTGAATTATGTCTGAAATGTCCTCGTTATTTTCCACACTTGGGTCCTGCTAGTTCCACCACCCCAAAGGGTTTAAGAGAGAGATCAGTAAAAATATCTGTATACAAAGCAGATGAAATCAAGATGTAGAAGAAAGTTTAAAACCATAGAGAAAAGACAGAAGACCATTTTGTCAGGATTTAAAGATAGAGTGATTGGCATAATTAGGTCACAAAATAAGTGTCTAAGATTGCAAGAAACCACAGCAAAAAAGGAAAAGGATGAGCTGATCATTCTCATTCTATCCCTGCTCACATCTCTCCCAGAAATGTGCACACAGGCATGCACATGCACACATGTACACACAAACTCCCACACACAGGCACACATATGTACACATGCATACACACCCACACACAGGCACGCACATGCACACATGCACACATGCACACACATACACAGGCATGCACATGCACACATGCACACATACCCACACACAGGTATGCACATGTACACACATACTCCCACACATATGCATGCACATGCACACACATACACCCACACGCATAGAATTGTACACACGCACACAGTCACACACAATCACATATGTACATACACATACACCACCCACACACGCACACATCACACATGCACACACCCACACACATCACACATGCACACGTACACACATGCACACACATTCACACATGTACATTCACCAACACACATTTTTCACACGCACACACGTGCACACATGCACTCACACGCACACAGCTGCACATATGCACACATTCACACATGTGCACCCACATACACCCACACACACGCACATTCACACAAATTCACACACATACATCCACTCATGTTCACACAAGCACACGTGCACACACATTCACACATGTGCACACACATACACTCACACACATACATGCACGAGTGCACACATACATGCACATTCACACACATGTGCACATAAACATGCATACATGTGTACACATTCACACGTGTGCACATGCATAAACCCCCACACACACGCACACATGTGCACACATACACATGCATATGTGCACACACATGCACACGTATCTACTTCCAAACACACTGTGTATCACCTTCCGTGATCTAGGCGAGAGAATTAAACTCATGGTCTCTGGGTCCGAAAGCTGAGACAGCCTCTGAGGGCAAGTCTGGGAGTCTCCAGAGAGCAGGCCGACTGCATCGTCTGTCCTCCCAAATGTAAGACAGCTTTGCACGAGGAAGGATGTGCTGTTGGTGATTACTTAGCACCACAGGCATGGGGTGGGGCTGTCCAGGCGAAATGGACCATGACCGCCCACTTGCACGGGGGTCTGTGAGCACGCAGACCAGCTTTGGGGATGAGTCTGGCTGCTTGGGCCCTGCCTGACCTGGGCATGGACGGTTGCTGCGGGCCCTGCCCTGTGGCCCCAAAACCAGCACGTGTTCCGAGTTGGCAGGGGTGAGGGCCAGGCTGTCTCGCTCGGGCAGGCCCCCTGTAGATGGCCCCTCCCCCATGCAGCCCCAGCACAGGGGAGCCCACCGCATCCTCAGAATGAGATGCTGGGGAAGTGGGGGGGGGATTGTTGTACCCACTCTCATCTCCCCATGTCCCCCGCAGCAGCTCCCCGACAGCTGCAAAGCTCCCAGGCTTGTCTCACAGCTGCACTTCACCAGCTGGCCCGACTTCGGAGTGCCTTTTACCCCCATTGGGATGCTGAAGTTCCTCAAGAAAGTAAAGATGCTCAACCCCGTGCACGCTGGACCCATCGTGGTCCACTGTAGGTACGCTGGGGGGCCACGGGGCGGGACCCTCAAGGGCAGGCCACAGTGGGAGGACTCACCCTCATATGGGCAATGCCAGGGGACCAATATCAGGGTGGGCAGAGGTTTGGGCAGGGCTGATGTGAACACAAATGTCAGTGACTGAGCCAGGCCCCAAGAACCCCACAGGAGAACGCTCAGAGAGCTCCCTCTTCATCCCAGCTGATAAAACCCACCAAAGCCAAGGGGCTCCGGTTGATGGTGGGAATGGAGTTCCGGGCGGTTCTTCTTGGCCGCCCTCACCTCTTCCTGGGAATCCCAAGTCACCTCTGGGAACCAAGATGGAAACCAGGGAAACTAGGCTTCTGCAGGAAGCCCCCCAACACACACAAGTCTTTACGGAAGAGCACACCACGACTCGGACTGGCCCCCACAGCAGAGTCCTCCAGACCACGCTGTCCTGGAGACCAGGGTCCGAGGACCAGGATGCCCTTTGCCAGCTGCCACTTCATCCTCGGTTTCCTCGCCTGTGATAGGAAGGACAGCCTTGGAGGCCTGTGACTTGCATCTGGGTGGGCTTTGCACAACACGAAAAATTACTCAAATGTACAGCCAGGGCCACGCCACAGCCCCCTGTCCACAGAGAGCCCCACTTGTTCCTGGCAGTGATTGGCCTCACCAGGGTATCACTTTGATTAGATACTAAGTGTCCAGCTGTTACAGACAGATTCATCCTGAGTATCACAGCACTGCCAGGGACAAAAGCCACCTGCACGCAGTGATGTAGGCGCTCTGCACCTGTCATGCAGCTGTTCAGGAGAAGCTGTCCAGGAACCCTGGCAGAATGGGCTTTCCCCAAGTCTGAGCAACACTCCCTTGCTGGGGCCAAGCAGAGGCTGGACCCCACCCCACCCCCCCTCCAGTGTAGCCCATACTGGGAGGAATCTGCAGATCAGAGAACAGTAATCTGACAGATGCCGCCCCATTTAATGCCCCGAGTCAGGGGACCTGGTTTGCCCGGTTTGACAGAGGGGGAGGCTGGATCCCAGAGCTGTTGCATAGTTGATCTGAGGTCCCCTCTGCTCCCAAGGGGGCAGATCTAGGATGCCAATCACACATATAAGAAGAAGACACTGTTTAGTAAATGAGAAAAATTATCCGCGCAGCCTAATCCGGGGCTTACTGCACCAGCTGTTAATGTGCCTCTTAGTAGAGTGTTCGTGATTATCAGAGGATCAGCCTGAGATCACTTTACTGAGACCGCAGCTCCCTCTGGTGGCCTCACTATGGCTTTGCTCCTAATTAACCAAAAAAAAAGTTGCATCGAGTGACCTGGGTGCGCAGGCATCTTGGGACCTATCATTTACTTTGGGAGGAGTGTGACTCACGACGCAGCATCTTTCTCTTTCCCCAAAGCGCGGGCGTGGGCCGGACGGGCACCTTCATTGTGATCGATGCCATGATGGCCATGATGCACGCGGAGCAGAAGGTGGATGTGTTTGAATTTGTGTCTCGAATCCGTAATCAGCGCCCTCAGATGGTTCAAACGGATGTGAGTCATGCCTTCCTCTTGCCCTGGTCTAGCCTCCCAAAGCAAACCCAGATGCCTTGGCCACACAGGCGTACAGGGCCCTGGCTCTGATAGGCACGTGGCAACCGGCCTGGGTCTGCTTTGGCTTCCCTCCCCATAGCTTTCCCTGCCCATGCGTAGGACCTTGGGGACTCCCTCATCCTCATCTTTCCCTTGTATCCTCATGGGAAATGGGGCAATCCTACTCCCCCAAACAGCGCATGTACACAGCACCTGGCATGCTCACCAATGTGAGACTCTGCTGCTACCGTTCTCCTTACTCAAGGGCATAAGTGGTCATTATCCATGGCCGGTACTCTGCCTCTTGCCCCACACCTCCTTGTGTTGGCAAAAAGAGAAAAAGAAGAGAGCCACCCCCTGTGGTCTGCCAAGCTCCACGTGGGCCAAGGCTGCAGGGCAGCGTTGAGGATGTGGTCACCCCGGCCTCTCTGCAGATGCAGTACACGTTCATCTACCAAGCCTTACTTGAGTACTACCTCTATGGAGACACAGAGCTGGACGTGTCCTCCCTGGAGAAGCACCTGCAGACCGTGCATGGCACCACCACTCACTTCGACAAGATCGGGCTGGAGGAGGAGTTCAGGGTGAGTATGGCTGACCCTCCTCTCCATTCTGGTGTAAGCAGCCAAGGACATGGAGAAAACAGGTGACCATTTAAAGGAAGCCTCTTTCAATCACTTTCCCTCTTAACTGACCCTCAGAAAAAGCAGGGGCAATATCCGAGCTGTGATTTACAAGGGAAGATGGATCAGGTGGCTTTCAGAGCTTCATGGCAGCCCTGCCGGGCACACATTTCTATTTCCCAGTGCTAAGGAGGCTTCCTGGGGTGGAGAGCGATGTTTCCTTTGAGCAGGTGCCCTTGCCAGCAGCGCTAGTCCTCGACTGAGCAATGTGCTCAGGAGTGTCAGAGGTTTAACTGTGTCATTATGTCCTTCTCTGCTACAGAAATTGACAAATGTCCGGATCATGAAGGAGAACATGAGGACGGGCAACTTGCCGGCAAACATGAAGAAGGCCAGGGTCATCCAGATCATCCCATGTAAGGCACCCATGGCATGGCTGGGGTGGGACTGGGGTTGGGCTGGTGCCAGAGGCTTTTATCCCGGAGGAGCCATTCACCACTTACCCCTGTGCACGAGGATCAAGAGCAGGGTGCGGACAGGTGCAGTAGCTCACGCCTGTAATCCCAGCACTTTGGGAGGCCGAGGCAGGCATATCATGAGGTCAGGAGATGGAGACCATCCTGGCTAACACAGTGAAACCCCGTCTCTACTAAAAATACAAAAAATTAGCCGGACGTGGTGGCGGGTGCCTGTAGTCCCAGCTACTCGAGAGGCTGAGACAGGAGAACGGCGTGAACCCGGGAGGCGGAGCTTGCAATGAGCCGAGATCCAGCCACTGCACTCCGGCCTGGGCAACAAAGCGAGACTCCATCTCAAAAAAAAAAAAAAAAAAGAGCAGGGTGTCGTCTGGCCCCAGGCTAAGGGCTCCTGTGTGCTGTGTCAGGTATCAGGTAGAAAAGACACCCGTGAAGCACCAGCTGACCCAAACAGTCCTGCTCTGGTCTCAGGCAAGCCGCTTAGGACATGAGCTTGCAAGTGCGGGAGGGCAGCCGGGGCTGGATTGCAGACGAGGGTTTCACAGAAGCTGGAGATTTGCTGCAGGCACGACTTGGTGCCTTAGGATTCCTTGTCTCATTCCTTATCTCCCCCAGCCTGGGCAGAGGCCCACCTACCCCTTACACAGAGGGCCTGAGCCACCTGGCCGAGGCCATGCAAGCGAACTCAGCTGAGACCATCTAGGAAAAGGCTGTGGCCTTGAGGAGGACAAGAAATGGGCCCAGGGTGGAGTCAGGACACTGGTCTGCCACCCAGGTCATGGGAGAGGGAAGGGGGGCCTGGCAGGCGCAGGAGGAGAGGAGGCAAAGCTGGCAAGAAGACAGGGCCACACATAGTGGGCGGCGGGAGAGTCGGGAGGCTCACCAAGTGAGAAAAAGAGAAACCTGAGAAACCCGGCCCGAAAGCAGACTCCACAGGGATCCGAGGAACTAGAGAGGGAGGGGGAGATGCTCCGCTTGGGAGGAGGGTGTGTCTCATTATAGACATCTTTTGGATGGAGTCACAGCTTAACAAACACCAGCTAGAGACGGCTGTGAGCAGGCCTGCTGCAGCAGGGTCTCCCGAAGCACTGTAGGCAAGTAGAGCTCCCAGGGGCCCTGCCATCTTCAGACTCCGGCCCCTGGTCTTCTGGAGCCCCGGTGTCCTGCTGGCCACCCTAGGTTGCTTGCTTAGCCACATTCCATTTACTCCTTCAGTGCAATATTTTTAGTGCTTGTATTTTGGTGTGTATTATATCGATTCCTGAAAAATGAAGATGATAATTGGGTTGTTTTCAGGGTTTTCCTTCAAAAAGAAACATACCCTTGAGCCACTTTAATTATCCTCTTTCATAATGTAGACTTTCCCAAGAGTTGGCTTTACCTAGTGATTTTATTAATCAGCTCTATATTTTGCAAGCTTGTAGCAACGGATTAAAGTTACCAAGGTGGGACCCTTTTTGTAATAACTAAAGGAAGATACTGCTTTGCAGATGACTTTAACCGAGTGATCCTTTCCATGAAAAGGGGTCAAGAATACACAGACTACATCAATGCATCCTTCATAGATGTAAGTATGCTGGCCTGGGTTGTGTTGATGCAGATGTGTTGCCTTCACACGTGACCATACAGACTTGATTAGCTTGTTTTCACAATGAGAAAGAATTGACATGTTTCCAGAAACTCAACCATTTTTGTTAGCAGAATTACTTTCTTAAAAGAAAAAAAAAAAGTGGCAAGGCATGATGGCTCACGCCTGTAATCCCAAGACTTTGGGAAGCTGAGGCAGACAGATCACTTGGGGTCAGGAGTTTGAAACCAGCCTGGCCAATATGGCAAAACCTGTCTCTATTAAAAATACAAAAATTAGCTGGGCATGGTGGCAGGTGCCTGTAATCCCAGCTACTCGGGAAGCTGAGGCAGGAGAATTACTTGAATCCGGGAGGCTGAGGTTGCAGTGAGCTGAGATTGCGCCACTGTACTCCAGCCTGGGCAACAGAGCGAGACTCCTTCTCAAAAAAAAAAAAGGAGACTTTGGAAATGGAAGGACATAGACTCGCTGCTAAGTAATTGGCTCTTTTTTCATTCTGCTTTGTATATATAGTTATTTTTCTTTTACATATCTGTTACATACCAGTTATATACCCATTGCCTCTGTGCTCTTTCTCTTGTGTGATTTCTGCAATGTGTACTCACGCGGACAATACAGTTACGTGTTCAGGGCACACAGACAGAGGCTGTCTTCATGCACAGCGGAGTTCGCAGAAGAAGGGCAAAAGGGGGAATTGCAGCCAAGTGTATGTTAATATTGCCATTTTCAGATGAGAAAATTGTGCCAGAATCCAGGGGACTCCATGCTGATCTAGCTGAAACACACAGAAACATGTCAGAATCTAAGCCACCAGGTGCTGTTCAGATGGCCGCAGGCGACTACCAGTTCATAATACCCATTTGTTGATGACCTCAGGGGCTGATGGTGATGGTTATGGTTTCAGATAAGCGAGCCTCTTGACCTGCTTGTCAGGTGTGTGCCTGAGTGCTCGTGCCAGCTGGGGTCTGGTGCCAACCATGGAAGATGGGAGAGTTTTCCTCATTAGGCCTTAGGCTGTCCTAAACTTAGGGAGCAGGTAATGGAGCCAGGATAGAAGGAAGCTGGACGTTAACCTCTGCGCCTCCATTTGAAGGGCTACCGACAGAAGGACTATTTCATCGCCACCCAGGGGCCACTGGCCCACACGGTTGAGGACTTCTGGAGGATGATCTGGGAATGGAAATCCCACACTATCGTGATGCTGACGGAGGTGCAGGAGAGAGAGCAGGTGAGGGGTGCCGCCCGGTCCCGGCCCTCCAGGGGCAGCCTGTGCACCTGAGGCACTGTCGCCATTCATTACAAATGTCCCACCCGCCTTCAGTGCAAACACATGGGTGAGACCAAGCCAGGACCACTAGGGAGGGAGAGAGGTTGGAAATGAAAAAGGTTTCATTTCACCCTTTCCCTTTTTGGGAGTGAGGTTTAACCATAGCTACCCATTGCCCTTTATTCTTAGCCTACATGTTATTTAGCCTGCCCTGAAATTTTGCCATTTGGTATTGGCCAAGATTATAACCTGTTGAAGAAAAAGACATTTATTGGCTTTTTTCAAGACATGAAGACATAGGCACTGATATGTGTGCCTAATGGATATTGTCCTAGTAAATTGAATGAGTTAACTCTTCCTTTTTACAGAGATCCACCCCTGGCCGCCTTGTATTGCATTTATTTAATAACATAATAAACACTCGTGAACTCACCACCCAACAGTAAACCCAAGGTTTTACCAACAATGTACATCTATCTGGGTGCTCCCCCAAGACATACTTACTGCTGTGTATTTGTGTTTTTATTCCTTTGCTCTAAAAAGGAACAGCTCTACTGTCATATAATTCACCTATAATTCGTGCAATTCATCTTTTTAAAGGGTGCAATTCAGTGAATTGTAGTATATTCACAAAGTTGTACAACCATCACCACTATCTAATTTGAGATCATTTTCATCAACCCAAAAGGAAACCTTGTGCCATTAGCAGTCACTCCTCATTCCTTCCTTTCCCTAGCCCCTGGCAACCACTAATCTGCTTCCTGACTATGGGTTTGTCTGTTCTGGACATTATTATAAGTGGAATCATACAGTGTGTGGTCTTTTGTGATTGGGTTCTTTCACTGAGCATCATGCTTTCAAGGTTCATCCATGTTGTAGCATGAATCAGTAAATCATTCTTTTTTATTGACAAGCAGTATTCCCTTGCGTGGCTATACTACATTCTGTGTATCCAGTCATCAGCTGATGGACATTTAGGTTGTTTCCACTTTGGAGCTATTATAAATAACACTGCTTAGCTGGGTGCGGTGGCTCACACCTGTAATTCCAGCCCTTTGGGAGGCCTAGGTGGGCAGATTACGTGAGGTCAGGAGTTCGCGGCCAGCCTGGCCAACATGGCAAAACCCCGTCTCTACTAAAAATACAAAAAGTAGCTGGGTGTAGTGGCGGGAACCTGCAATCCCAGCTTCTTGGGAGGCTGAGGCAGGGAGAGTCGCTTGAACCTGGGAGGCAGAGGTCACATTGAGCTGAGATCACGCCATTGCACTCCAGCCTACGTGACAGAACGAGACTCCATCTCAAAAAAAAAAAAAAAAAAAAAAAGCTGCTTGAACATTCAGGTGGTAGTTTTTGTATGGACATGCTTTTTCATTTCCCTTGGGTATATACCTAGGAGTGTATATACTAGGAGTGGAATTGCTAGGTCACCTCATAACTCTGTCATAAACTTACTGTTTGACATTTTTGAGGACCTGCCAGGCTGTTTTCCACAGTAGCTGCCCCATTTTCCATTCCCACCAGCAATATATAAGGTTCTAATTTCTCCACATCCTCACCAACATTGTGATTGTCTTTTTGATTAAAGCCATCCTAGTGGATATGTTCTTTGCTTTTTTAAAAAATATTTTTAAATCACATCTATTTATGCCTACAGAGACTGTTGTTTAGTTTTACTTGTGTTTGAACTTTATATAAAGAGCATCATTACAGCATGTTGTCTTCTGAGACTTGCTTCTTCCACTCAAACCTGTGCTTTTGATATTGTTCTGTGTTGATGCTTATGCTGCGGTTCATTCGTCATCATTATTTCATTATATTCCACCGCACAAACTATATCCTGCATTAGCTCACGTATTCCTTCTCCTGTCATGGACACTTGAGTTGATTTCATTTCATTGTTTTACAAACAGTGCTACCTGTACATTCTTTTTTTTAAACTTTAAGTTCTGGGTACAAGTGCAGAATGTGTAGTTTTGTTACATAGGTATACATGCGCATGGTTGTTTGCTGCACCTGTCAGCCCGTCATCTAGTTTTTCAGCCCTGCATGCATTAGCTATTTGTCCTAATGCTCGCCCTCCCCTCCCCCTCCACCCCACAACTGGCCCCAGTGTGTGTTGTTCCCCTCCCTGTGTCTGTCTGTTCTCCCTACCTGTATATTCTTGTACATGTCTTATGCTGCACTGGGACTAAGATGTATCAAAGAGCCAAAATGCTTCATTGAAGAGTATGTGAAAGTTTGAATTTGCAAGATAATTCCGAATTGCTTTCCAAAGTGGACATCAGCAATGTATAAGAGATATCATTCATCTGCATACCTAGTATGGTATTCTCAAGGTGCCCTAATGATTGTTAATTGAAAATTAACAAAATATTGTTCGTTGTGTAATTATTGTGTAAATATTTTCTTTTTGTGGCTCTGATTTGCATCTTTCTGATTCCTACAAGGTCAACCCCATCACTTCATGTGTTTGTGGATGACATATTTCCTCTTGTGTCAAATGCCTGTTCCTGCCTTTCACTGATTTTTCTATGGGGTTATTTGTCCTTCCTTATTGATTTATAGGAGCTCTTTACATAATCTTGATACTAATTCTTTACTGGTTTTATATATTGCAAACATCTTATTGCAATCTGTGGCCTGTCTTTTCACTCTTTTAATGATGTCTGTTGATGAAGAAAAGTGAATTTTACTGTAATCCAATGTTTCAAATTGTCGCATCATGATTGGTTAGCTGTTTGGGCTCTTGTCTAGTAATCCTTGTGTACCTCAAAGTGAAAAGATGTTTCTTCTTCCAAGAGTTTCACAGTTTTGTTTTTCACCTTAAACCTTAATCCATCTGGGTTTATTTTTATTAAGGTTCAAGGCCACTACACGTGGAAGTGCAGGGTGTTCACTGCTCAGTGAAGGAAGAGCTGGGGACACTCACATCAGCCCTGGTAGAGTATGAGTCAGGGATCCAATTTCATTTTCCCCAGGTAGAAAACCAATTTATCCAGCCCCATTTACTGAAGAATCTCTCCTTTCTGCCATATGTTAAGGTTTCATATATACATGTGTGTCTGTTTCTAGACTCTGTTCTGTTCCCTGGGTCAACAAGCATTAAAAGGCATTTATATTCATATTCATTTTTTTTTTTTTGGTCAGATGAAATACATTAACTGGTTTGAGAACAATTCTGCATTATAAACTCAAAATCGCCAGCAGCAAATTATTTATTATAAGACTTACATTTTTATTTTATCCCCTAAGGATAAATGCTACCAGTATTGGCCAACCGAGGGCTCAGTTACTCATGGAGAAATAACGATAGAGATAAAGAATGATACCCTTTCAGAAGCCATCAGTATACGAGACTTCCTGGTCACTTTCAATCAGGTATTGTTGAACTAGCTCTTTAAACCCTTGTGAATTTAGTGAACCACACCCTCCCTCCTGGTTCTGCTTGTCATTGAACCAGAATGTGGCCCTGCACCTGTCCTTTTCCTTCACATAGTCCCATCGGCTATGAATGGCCAATGGGTTTCAGAGACAGTGGCAGGCCTCCTGTACAATTCTCATCTCCCTGGCCACCTACCTCCCATTTATCTCTCAGGAGAATTATATTAGCCATTAGTTGGGGCAGGAGGAACAAAGGGGACTAATGAAGCCACAGGGGCCTCTCTGGGGCTCTCCTCCAGATGCCTTCTCAGAGCCACCCAATTGTCCCCATTTCCACTGGGTCCTTGGTTCTGCTCACCCTCTCTCCTTGGCAAAGAATGAGGACTCGGGGTCAGCCGTGGGTAGGATGACTCACTTGTGCACAGGACTTGATGCTGAGCTCCAAACGGTCAGTACCATGAAATGCACCTGCACTGTCTCCTCCATGCCAGCCACAGAGCCACCCCGGCCGCCAGACTCAGATGCTGCTCCTTTGAGCTTTGAAGGGAAAGGCTGGACCCTGCCTTCTTGAGAAAGTGATTCCCTTCTCTCCAGCAGAGCTGCCAAGGATCCCGTAGGGGTTGGGCGGTCCTCGAAGGGCTCCAGGGGATGTGCTCTGGGCGGCTTGCTCCGCCTCGCAGAAGGAAGCACAGCCAACCACTTGCCGCCTTCTTTAGGGCAAGCAGTTTTCAGCCTTCTCCTTCAGGCTGCCTCGGTGGGGACGCTGGCAGCACAGAAGGCTCAGGGAGGGCTCCCAGCCTTGGCCAATCCCTGAGAAGGCAGGTGGGGCTGGGGCCTGTTTCCCAGCAGGCAGGCAGTGCTGAGACCCCCTCTCCTCCCTGCAGCCCCAGGCCCGCCAGGAGGAGCAGGTCCGAGTAGTGCGCCAGTTTCACTTCCACGGCTGGCCTGAGATCGGGATTCCCGCCGAGGGCAAAGGCATGATCGACCTCATCGCAGCCGTGCAGAAGCAGCAGCAGCAGACGGGCAACCACCCCATCACTGTGCACTGCAGGTGAGCCCCCAGCCGAACCCTCCAGGTGGGGTGGACACAGGCTGCGCGCCCCCAGTACCCGCAGCTGGGGGCAGCAGAGCCTTGTCGCTGCCCCGGCCATGCTATTCCCTAGCGTCTCCTCTCTACCTCTCCTTACACACACGCACACACGGCTTCACTTAAGTACATACATGTCATCGTATCATACATAAGATGCATACATGTCATCTTAACATACATGCAGAATGCACTTCAGAGGGAGAAGTTAGGAAATCACTCAAACACACATTTCCATGTGCTTTTGAAGTCATCAAACATTGCCAGGCAGAGCTCGGAGGAGCACACTCCCGGACTTCAAGTTCCTGGGCAGGTTTTGAGAGACTGCCTGGCTGAGCTGCTGTGCCTACACCCGCCCTCTCCCGTTGGCTGGGATTCCTGGCCATATGAGGAGTCCCAGCTGGGATTGTAGCCACGCTGGTCCTGTAGCCTCAGCCTGGCTCCCAAGTCAGGCCCAAAGGCAGAGGGACACCCGGGGCACATGGGACACCACTTAATCCGCAGATGAAGGCGTGAAACACAGCATTCCCGAGGGCAGATGCACAAATCCGGCCAAGCCCACGGGCCGCCCACTCGCCTGCCTTCTGTGCCTCTGTGGTTCTGATCCTGCTGTACACTTCTGCTGGCAGGGACCTTGACACCTGGCAAGGTTCTTCCAAGCAGGAGCTTGGGGTGTTCTATCCTTGGATGGTGCTAATGTGCTCCTAAAACTGCAGTTCCATTTCTTGTCTCATACCAGTGGTGCCCACCCTTTGTGACTGCCTTTCACCCCCACCCACTGTCCCACCCATTATAGCTGGCAGAGCTCTCTCCCTGCCTGGACCCCGCCGGGGTGCACTCCTGGCCTGGCCAGTAGGTGGAGCACACACCTCGGTTTTTGGTTTTCCTGGCACCTTCCAAGTAGTCATTTAGGATAAACTCGAAATGAGTTCCATGGGGCACAGGAGATGCAGAGGTGAACAGGATCCCACCTGTGGGAAGGCAGATGTGGGACCGATCATGGCGGCAGGTCAGAGGCCTTGGAATAAGCCCACACGTGAGATTATGGAGCATGGAGGGCAGCCAGGCATCTCCGGAAGACCTGCTGGAAGAGGCCGGTCCACCCCTCCTCCTCCAGCCCAGTACACCCGGGCTCTCCTACCAGGGCCTGGGCTCTGCTCTTGTGGGGTTTGTCAGCAAATGACCATGGTAAATGGAGGTGACTCAAATCGGCCTTGCTGGGAAGTGTCAGTTGACTGTTTCTGCTTGTGAATGTCCTTAAACTGGCCCTCCCTTTCAGCATCACCGACACCCCCGGCACAGTAAGGAAGGGGGTATGCCAGGATTACCTCCTCCCTAGACCTGAGCTGGGAGGGTTTGCATTTCGGACAAGTTCCCAGGTGCCAACCGTGCTGCTGGTCCAGGGACCACACTTTGAGAACCATTGCCCTACACAAGAAGAGGGGAAATGGTGACACTTGCTTAAAAACTTGTCACTGGTCCTGACTCATTTTATAAAATATTGGTCTACTGTAATTAGGGAGGTGTCTTAGGAATTTTACGTTTGCTAAATCTTGCTCAGAAGCTAAGCTACATACAAATGATCAAAAAAAAATGCAGTTACACTGAGATCATTTTCAGCGATTGTTGCTTCAGTGCTGATATGCAGGGGTTGGTTGTCAGCTCTCTGTTTCTCATCCCCAAGTGCAAGTCGGATGATCTGCATTAAGCACTTTTTCTCTGCAGTGCCGGAGCTGGGCGAACAGGTACATTCATAGCTCTCAGCAACATTTTGGAGCGAGTAAAAGCCGAGGGACTTTTAGATGTATTTCAAGCTGTGAAGAGTTTACGACTTCAGAGACCACATATGGTGCAAACCCTGGTAAGAATCTGAATAAGGATGTTACCAGAAGAGTGGAGAATTATTTCATGTTGTATTTGATACATGTTTCATTAAAGGACCTTAAGTACATGGGGGAGGTGGGAAGGTAAAATTCCCAGGGAAAAGGGCCAGCTGCAATGTTTCGCAGTAAACCTCTGCAGAGCCCTCCTTCCTTGGGTTCTCTGACTTGGGTGTCTTCTGGGCAAGACCCAGGAGGAGGGGCCTGTCCACCAGTTTCAATGTCTGAGACCACTTGGAGAGACGCACTGAGGATAGGAGCTTTTGTGTCAAAGTGAACCATTCTGCGAGATTCCTGTGTTCACTGAAAAACATACTCTTATCAAGTTCAGAAGCAGCACTGAAATTTAAAATCCTGGTACCTCTCATTTCAATGTTATACTCATCCATGTGGCTTATTTTCCCTGCCTGGGTCTCACTCAACCTCGGATACTGTCCAGGGGCTGCAGGAATCCCTCTAATGTATGAATACTTTTCCCCGTACATTCGCTTTCATTTCGAGGACTCCTGCTTTCTGGTTTTCAGAAGCGATTCCTCCTCACCAAATACGCCTATAGTTCCTGCCACTCACCCAGCGAGTACAATTTTAAAGCCTGTTACAACGCATCATTTTCCCCAAAGCTTCCCACTTCAGACTTGTCCTCCCTGCCTGCTCACTCTCCACGCTAACAATCCTGGCTCACCCAAGCCCCTGTGCATAGAGAGGAGGGAAGGAGGCCCTTCCACACCCGCCTCACAGCAAAGCACAGCGGGAGTGAGGACACCTGAGCTGAGGGCGGGTCTGTCCATCCACACCCCGATTGGGCTAGAGCGCGGTTCTCCACCCTGACTGCACAGGAGACCCACCTGGGCACGTTTACCGTCTTCCATTGCCCAAGCCGCCCTCAAACCAATTAGGTGGAATCTCTGGGGGTGGGATCCCTATACTGAAAGACACCCCCTACAATGTGGTATCAAAATGAATACAGGTTTGAGAGCCAGTGGACTAGAAAGCTGGGTGCCTCCTGGGTCCCTCTCCCTCCTAAGTCTGCCGTCTGTGCCGGGATGGATACCTGGGTGGCTGAAAAAGATGGGAGAAGCAAGGCACCTAGGGCTCTCCTGCTGGTCCCGGAGCCCTGGCCCCAGCACTGCCAGTCCTTGAGGGCTCTGGGAAGAGGCTGGAGGCCTGATTCATGCCTCCTGGAGGTCATGCCTGCCTCTGATAGTCCACGCTACAGAAATACACAAACTACAGCAGTTTTGCAAGTGGACAAAGTGACAGACCATGCCCAAGAGAGGTTTTAAATCAAAATAACAATAGTAATTAATAAACACTTAACAGGAGTCCCGGTGCAGTGGCTCACGCCCATAATCCCAGAACTTTGGGAGGCCGAGGAGGGCGGATCACTTGATCTCAGAGTTCGAGACCAGCCTGGGCAACATGGTGAAACCCTGTCTCTACTAAACATACAAAAATTAGCTGGGCATGGTGGCACATGCATGTAACTCCAGCTACTTAGGAGACTGAGGCAGGAGAACTGCTTGAGCCAGGGTAGTAGAGGTTGCAGTGAGCCAAGATCACGCCACTGCACTCCAGCCTGGGCAGCAGAGTGAGACTCCATCTCAAAAAAAATAAAAAAAATAAATTAATTAATTAAATAAAAAAGACTTAACAAGAACCCCTCAAAAAGAAATCCAGTTTTGAAACTATGAGCCAGACTTTCTGGTTTCTTTCCTGTTGTTAATTTTACGCAGGATTCCCCAGGCAGTGCAAGTGGCTTTCGTCCTGCCTGCGCAGCCACCTCGGTATGAAAGAGGCAGCAGGTGTCCCTGCAGAGATTCGGCTTCCACTGTCCTCCAGATTCACAGCTGGACTCCCTCGGGGCTCTGTGAACTTGGACAAGCTCCTTCCACTTTCTGGGCTTCAGTTCTTTTCTGTGGAAAATAGGGGTGATGGTGTGTTAGAATGGTTAGATGGTGTGTTAGAATCACTGTGTGAAATTTGCTTTAAGTACATCAGGGGCCCTACTAGTGCCTGGCCTCTGGGACGTGCCCAACGACCTGTAGCAAAGACCATCTCTCTAAGCAGCAGCATACAGCGTTTCCCTAGTCTTTTTGGGGACTCACAGCTCTCATTAATCTGCCTGGTCTGGTCAATATATTCTATTTTCGAGACCATCTAGCCTCCAGGTGTCCTCCCGTCTCAGCTCTGCTCTTTCTGACCCCAGCTTGCCCTTCCATGCTCCCTGACTGGGAAGCTGCCCTCAGATGTTGTATGGCTGTCACCTGTGCTCTCTTGCCTGGTAACAGCTTGACAGAGCACTTTGCAACCTGACTTTTAGAGTCAGGGTCTAGTCCAATGCCCAGCCCATGGCGAGGGCTCCAGAGCAAGTGGTGAATCAGCAAACGAATGAGGGAGAAGTGAGTCACTAAATAACCATCAGGTGTTGGGTGCAGTGCAACCAGGTGCCTTACAGACGTCTTTCTCATTTCATCTTCACCAGCTGCTTGCCCTTGTGCCTGCTTCTGTTCACAAGGAGTGTTCTGCAGGCACCTCCAGTTAGGACGGTTGAGAAGCCTGCCCGAGATTTTCAAGTATTAAGTGTCAGAATGAGATTCAAACTCTATCTGACTCCAGAAGGGAAGGGCTTAACTAGTACTCTATGCTGCCAGACCTCATATTTGGCAGGGATATTTTGGCAAAAAAAACACAGGCGCAAAAACATCTTTGAATAAAGAGATGATGGCTGACATGCAGGTTGATTTAGCCCTGCAGGTGGGCACAGTGGCCCCAGAACCAGTTTCCAATTGCTGAGCACTTAGGGAAGACTTGCTTCCAGCATCCTAGGTAGGCTTTGGTTGGAACTGACATTCCAAAGGCCGCAAGTACATCTGTTTTCCTGGAGTCTGTGGCTTGACCAGAAATGTCTGTCTGTGACCTGAGGTGTGGCTTGTATCATCCCAGCACACTCCAAAGTACACTTCATCCATCACTGGCCCCAGTCACTTGTACTCAAGACAACATGGGATGGTCAGCAGTTAGCTGCTGTGTTTGCTATGAAAACAGAGTAATTAGTGATCATCTCCATTTCCATCCCAGACTGAGCCAGCTTTGATATTCAGTCGATGTTGTTTTAAGTTGATATTCGGTTGATGTTGCTTTAAGTTGGAAAAGTCGATGTTGCTTTAAGCTGTTTGCCTCTTTAAAGAGAGCCTGTATATTTATTGAGAATTCCTTCTAGGAATTCAATTCCTTTTCCTTCTGAAGGCTGGGTGATCAGCTGTGTGTCTTAGGAGCCAGAAGTGAGGACCCTAGAATCTGGTCTTGGCTCCTCCAACAACTTCATGCAAATTTAGGAGCAAAGTTTCAGGCTCACCTTTTCCTTCTCTGGAAAACCCAGCTCCTTCCCATCCTGGCCAGACCGGGACTCAGGAAGGGCTAAGCTAGCTGTTTGGCGTCTTTCCATCCAAAAGCATTTAGATATTTGTTCACCGTGTGCTAAGAAGAGCCCAAGTCGAATGTGTTGGAAAGAAGCAGGGAGGTGCTGAGGACAGCTCTTGGCCTCTCCAGTTTCCCAAGCCCCTATGCCAGCCCCAAGCTCCAATATCTCACCCAGGGGTCTGGGAGGACCAGCCTATATATAAAACAATGTCCTCCTTGTATAGTAAATTTAGGCTTTAAAATAATCTAGATGTGCATTTTATTTAACTTTTATAGATTACTTTCTTACTTTATGAAATTTATCTGGCAATGTTAGTACTCTGATTTTTTTTTTTCTCTTTTTTTTTTGAGACAGGGTCTCACTATGTTACTTAGGCTGGAGTGCAGAGGTGCAGTGGCACAATCTTGGCTCACCGCAATCTGCCTCCTGGGCTCAAGGAATCCTCCCATCTCGGCTTCCCGAGTAGCTGGGACTACGGGTGTGCACCACTATGCCCAGCTAATTTTTCTATCTTTTTTGATAGAGATGGGGTTTCACCATGTTGCCCAGGCTGGTCTGAAACTCCTGGGCTCAAGTGATCCTCCTGCCTCAGGCTCTGAAAGTGCTAATATTACAGACATTGAGTCATTGCACCTGGCCTGGTTCTTTTTTTTTTTTCAATTCAAAAATAGTTGTTTTCCAGTTTCAATGTGAAAGCTACAGACATTTTACTCAGTCCATTAAATACACTAACTTGAAATGTTAATATACTAACTGACACATTCGATGTAGGAACATAGCTTTATTTGGAATTCTGTATGTGCCTAAAAACCAATTATGATGTGCATAAAGGTATATGGTATTTTAATGAATAGTCACACTTATTGATGCCTTGTTTTTGACTATCTCTCCTGATTAAATTAATCAAATATATTTTTGGGAATAACATTTTAATGTGTCCTTGTTTGTCTTTTCAGGAACAGTATGAATTCTGCTACAAAGTGGTACAAGATTTTATTGATATATTTTCTGATTATGCTAATTTCAAATGAAGATTCCTGCCTTAAAATATTTTTTAATTTAATGGTCAGTATATTTTGTAAAAATCATGTTAATTTATTTCATAGTTGACATTAATATCTTCCCTAATTTCTTTGTATATATTTTGTTATGCCTTAAAGGCCACCTGCTATAAAGTTGTTAAATCTTAAATATGCTTTTTAAAAATTGGAATAATGTATTAAGGTCAAATAATATCTCATAAAATATATATTTCTGCTAATATTAGTAAATATATTAATTTTTCATTAGATTCATATGGTTTAATTTCACACATTCAACACCTTTAAATGTTGTAATCTTAATATGCGAAGTGTGCCCCCGCAAGATACTAAACACAAAGCTCATATTAAGAAAACAGTTGAGGACTCAGAAGTCAGTTAAAAATGCACTTTCCTAACACTGATTTCACAACCCCGAACAGCAGCATTTTTGGAAGGCAACCTGTTCCTGATGATACAATGTAAATGGGGACTTCTGTAAAGTTCTCAGTTCCGGCCCATGTGGTTTATCTTTACATTTTAAAGATGAAAAAATCTTTACAACCTGGATCCAGGTCTAAAACACACTAGAGTAGCCGGCGAATGTAAGTAATATTTAAAAATGCTGTGTCTACACCATCAACACTGTGTCTACACCATCTTGGCTGGATGAGAAGAGATGTAAATGCCGGGTGGTCCCATGGACCCGTGGCCTTGGGTACAACAAAACCAGCCATCAGAGTTGCATCCCGAAGCACCACCTGCTGTCCGGCTGCCTGTCTGGCCCAGACAACCCTCAGAAAATCAAACCAGCTGCCTCTCCCATTGTCCCCTCCCATTCTGCCACAGCAGCCTGTGCTGCTCCAGTGCTATGCCTGGAGGCTCAACACGAAACGTCCCATCCAAACGTTCAGATGAACTGAGCACCTTACACACGTAATACAGAGGAACACACATTGGGATAGAAACAGTAGAATAACCACAGGCAATTAAACTTTAAATTTTCTGAGCAACATTTTGGTATTTAAACATTTCTTGTAAAAAGCTAAGATTGTTTGTAAGAAAAGAATCCCTAAAACCTAGATTTATACCATTTTTTTAAAGTCCCACCTTTCAATGTTTAATAAAAGAAAAAGAGAAATCCTTAATCTAAAAGCTAAATTATTTTTGAATGGAAATACTACTGAGACCATTGACCTTGGATAACAGTAACGATCCCATTGCCAGATAAGATTGGCTGATGGGGGAAAAAAAAGAATGGGTGTGAATGTACCAACATTGAATTTTATAGCAGTTATCTTTCTATGGCCATTAGGTACCTAGCAGATGAGCACAATATAAACAAAGAGATATCTGGCCTCCCTTACTACTAAAAGCATTTAACACGTGCATTTTTGGTACGTTTTTTGTTTCCTAAAAGCTATATAAAGGCCTTATTTGACATTTTCACTGATAACTGATCGCACCCTCGTGTTGCAGTGTTCGTCCCTATTCATTGATGGTGTGTGCAAATGCAACCCAGGACACATTATTGTTCCATAATAGGCTCACAGGGAATCAAGCTTCTCGCCCACTCCATGGCTCCGAGCCCCATCCAAGGGCAAGACTTGGTGCCCAGCTGGAAGGACGAAAGCGCACTTCGTGACCGCCATCCTCACCAGCTGCACGCCCGGGCTGCACACTGCTGAATGTGCTCTTCTCTCCTTCTCTGTACAATGATTCAGCATCTCGGTGGAAGAGGAAAATGGAGCTTTTTGAGGTTCACCAGGTCCCTTTTGTTTTCATCGTTAAAATTCCAAACCCAAAGCCTTTTTTTGACTGAAGGAGAAGAGAGGGAAGTAAGTTTCTGTTCAGCACCTGAACCTAGAAACAGCCAGCTTGCTACAATGAAGGTGACATTTCTCTGGTCATTTATTTGAGAGTTCGAAGTCAAAGTAGAGGGGCACAGGCTTTGGTTCATGTCTAGGAGCCCTCTGTCAGAATCCTTGAAGCCCTTTAATGGTCTAACCGGCATCTCTTGTATCAAGAAGTACCTTCAAGGTAGACCTTTTCAGGGTGCCCTCAGGAAAGGGCCCTGCTCACGTTTTATCCTGTCCCCTTAGACCAACCCCAGGTGTCCGCTGCAGGGGTTCTGCCTGTTCCCAAACCTTTTCCATTCCAGGAACAAAGGAGAAGCCACTTTCCCCGGGACAAAGGACTCTCCCTTCCGCTGTGCTGTCCGGGGCAGCATTCCGCTTTAGGGGGGAAGTCATTACAGTCTCATGGCCTCTACCGAGGTCCCAGTTCACACAATCTCCTGGGCCTTAGGGCAACTCACACTGGGGGAATCAACCCCTGGGGGACTCAGTATCTTCTCCGTGCAACCTGGAAAGTTCATCTCTTCTTTCCTTCGGTCAAAGAAAGTCCATTGTACATAACAAAACAGCCCCGAACAGCCCAGTGCCGACACCGTTGTTCCTTTCACATTTTCCTTTGTTGCATGCAGTTGGGTTCAAATACCAAATAGTGATTAGAAGATGACCATTCTGATCTGTGTGTGATCTGGTCACTGTGTGACTGCCTTTATGGTTTCTCTCCATGTGCTATACGAGTGAAGAATGCATACCGGTGTTTCAAAAGGTATTTTTACGTGTTTTTAAACACTTTTTAAAATGAGCCTGACACCTGTGCTTCAGCATTTGGAGACATACCCATGTTATTCTTTTAAGTGTATGATTACGGATACTTTTTCGTTTGTTTGTTTAACCAAGTTGTGTTTAATTTATGTGCAATCTTCATAATATATGTATGTTATTACAGTTTCAACTATCATATTTTCTTTAATTACATTTATAATTTGATCTTGCTCTGATTATAATGCCAGTGAATGTTGCTGAATTCTTTGTATATGCAAATTGCAAGATTTAAACCATTCTGATGCAAGGATAAACCTTTACTTTGACTACCAGCCTGTGTCTTTTTCTTCAGATCTCTTACTTGTATTCCTGTGCAAAAAAAAAAAAATTGCCTGCTATAAGATGGGGTTTGCTGTTGTGGGCCCTTTTGTTATTGGTTTCTCCCTATGAGTCTGTGGGTCCCAATGTCCCATCCTCGACAAGCAGCGTCCACTCTGCTGTGGATGTGGTCTTGGCCCTTCCCCTGGGGTAAGCAGCCTGAACATGTGAAGGTGCAGGCGCAGCTGGACACAGTGGGGAGGGGCAGAGGGACCCAAGGAAAAGGAAGTATGGAAGAGGCATAAAGAAAGTCACCGACTGGGCATTCACCAGGGGCCAATGAACCCAAATAGCACTGCCTGAGACCAGTGCCTCAGAAGGAGCTGAGGTCTGCAAAAGTGCACTTGCCAGACCAGCCTCAAAAGCAGCTCCTATCAACAGAAACACAGGTAGGACACTGAGTGCTGAGGGACCTCAGGAGAGACAGGCAGGTTGCCAATGGCACCGATGAGTGTGTGTGTCTCAGCAAGCCACTCAGAGGAGCATTACTGAGACCACCCCGAGAACTCCACTCTGCAGAGATGCACAAGGGGTCTCTCCACATCTTATGCATGAAGGAGCAGGATGCTGGAGCGCTGACCCACAGCTCTCATCCACCAGGTGAAAGGTTGGTTCCAGGGCTGCCAGCTCCCTGGCACATGCATGCCCCACTTGTGGGCCTACTGTTGCCAAAATCAGAGGATCGCCCAGGGACAGTGGCACACAACATCCAGGCATCTGCTGTGGTCACCAAGCTCCCAAGCTTGGCCTCTAATGGCTTGCATATTGGGCGTGGCAGCTGTGTGTCAGTGAGGAGCAATGTTCATCCCAGGGGGGCCTTGGGCCACCTGCTGGGTTGCTGGGAGGGCAGCTCCAGGGCTCAAGACAGCCATGCCCCAGCCAGATCTCACACTGCCACCACCACATTCAGTGCCCACAGCTGGTCTCCCACTTGGCCCAGGGTCTAACAGAGCCAACTGCCTCTTGTCTCAAAGGATGGGGCAATACCAGCAATATAGGGAGACATGTTTGTTACAAACATTCAAATCAAACAAATACACCAAGAGCATTTAGCCCGTTTCCTGACTCCTCTCCCCATCTCATTCCATTGATAACTTTGGAGTACATCTCCAGACAACACTCTGCAATTTAAATCTGTATAGTTCCAGAAACATATACATTGTTTGCTTTTATGAACAACAGTCAAACTCCTGGTATATCATCAAATCCAGGACTACCATTGTCAAAATCACTTTATGTTCTGCTAAGAAAGCAAGAATACTGCCATTTATTCCTGTAAGATCCCACCAATTTTGTGATAATCCTGATGTTAAGGAGGTTAATGTGAAAGCACTGTATGTTACAAGTGACTAAATCTGCCACATATGGGCAGTTTTGCAGATGGCCCTCTTTGGTCAACATCCTGCCTGGCCATGTCAGCACTTACAGAGCTACCTACTTCTGTGTAATGGCTGCTTGGCATTCCACAGTATAAATATAACGAAGTCTGTAGAGTCACCTCCACCTCCCCAGTGACAGACATTAACTTGTTTCCACGCTGCAATTCTATAATTCAATTGTATAATGAATACTCCTGCATTTGTGTATGTTTGCTAATGTGCAGACTAGTTCTATGGGAGAATTCCCTAGAAGTGAAGTTTCCAGGTCAAAGGGCATGCACATTTTAAATTTAAGTAGAAAACACCAAATTGTCACTTCCAAAGGATCTTCCCAGGCACCAACTCACCAACAGGGCATGATGGCGTTGTCTCCCTAGAAGTCACTCACCCAGGACATTAGCAAACCTTTTAGTTTTTGCACACCCGAGAGGCAAAAAAAAAAAAATCAGACTTCATGTGAATTTGCATGTCCCAGAGTTCTATTGGGTTGAACATGTTTTCATACATGCGTTATTTATGTTTCATCAGTGAAGCACCATTCAGAGTTTCATCCATTTTCCTCATTGTGCCAATTGAGTTTTCCTTGTTGGTTTATTGTCAATCTTTTATTATTATTATTATTATCATCTTGTTTATTGTCAGTCTTTTGAAAACACCGGTACTAACCCTTTGTTTTTCCTATTATAACTGTGCCCCTTCTGTTCCTTTATCAGAGCGTCTCTGACAGCTGTTTAATGTACTTGCCAGGAAGCAGCACCAAGTAATGCACCGACACTGTCACCCGGCATGTTGTGGCAACATCCTAGTCTCATCTCAAATAAGACTCTGGGCTTCTTCCAGGGATCACACCAAGTTTCAAGAAACACTTCACAGGATCAGGTTCCCCTCCAGAATTCTAGGCTAAAGGAGCCCATCTGTGCCTTAGAAACCAAAACCTGTTTCCCTCTTGCATATGGACCAGCAGCCTTTGCTATAAGCACTCAGAGGCCCCGGCAGAGGCTTGACCGAGGTGTGAGCTTCACATTTGGCTCTGCTCTGGATGCTGAGGTTACATGACAGTGCCCTCCTTCTGAAAGTAACACATCCCCACTCCATCCAGAAAAGCCCCATGGATGAAAGTTATGTCATCCTGATGTGGCTGCGTTGCCACCTGCAGGAGTGTCTGCCAATGACCATGCACCTGGAGGTTTGTGTCACTGAGCGGCCAGCATGTGGCTGAGGTGTGGGGTTGCCCCTCCTTTCCCAACCACTGAATCCTGTCCGAGGTTGCCTAGAGCATCCTGCCCTCACTGATAGCCCTTTCCTGAGCAAAACCTCCCTCAAAGATGCAAACGGACACCATTCAGAACAGAGGCCAACAAACACAACAGCGGTTCTTTGGGGCCCTTTTGTGGTGAGCACTAATGCTGTGATTAGAGAGGATATCTGAATGAGCACGGAAAATCCCAGTGGTTTTTCAGTAATCACTATTAAGATGAAAGCATAAGCACATTATAACAATTAGCCCAGAACAACTATGATAGTAACAATCAACATATTCACTTCATTCCTCTTTTCTTATTTTCAAAATATGTATTTTAGGTTTATAAAGTGAGCCATATACACAAATAGTTCTCATTCCATGAGCACCTATGTGCTGGGCCCTTTATATGGGTATTATCTGTACAATATCCTCTCAAGGGCTGAGAAACAGAGGCTTCCAGAGGATATGAAACTAGACCAAAGTTAGGTTGGAGGTGATAGAAGAGACAGAATTCCAACCCAGGACACCCCTATGCTGCTGTGGCCCTTCTAAATTCAGCCACTCTGTGTAACTTGCCCTTTTTTGAGCTGTTATTAAACAACACTGTGGCACATTAAAAATACTTGAGAAGGCCACGCATGGTGGCTCATGCCTATAATCCCAGAACTTTGGGAGGCCAAGCTGGGCAGGCCAGGAGTTCAAGACCAGGCTGGGAAATATAGCAAAACCTTGTCTCTACTAAAAATAAAAAAATTAACCAGCATGGTTGCAAGCGCTTCTAATCCCAGCTACTCAAGAGACTGAGGCACGAGAACTGCTTGAACCCGGGAGGCAGAGGTTGCAGTGAGTAGAGATCACAGCACTGCACTCCAGCCTGAGAGGCAGAGTGAGACCCTGTTTCCAAAAAAATGAGAGAAAATCATTTAGTTAAGTAGCTACAGTTGACTTTATGGAGTCGCCGTTTGCCATGTTGACTCTCAATGACAGCCCAGGATGTGGGCTGGGGCCTGACCCCTCTTCCCTGACCAAACTGACCACTGAGCATGGCTCTCCCTCCCTTCCTCCTCAGCCTCTCCAGATGGTGAGGAGCCCTAGATGCACCCACCTGCAAACTTTTATCTCACTACAACAGAAAGACCTCTTCTTCAGGACTAACTGACCTACTGCAGGCTCCTGCCCTTGGAACTTGCCAGCAAATTCACTCGCAGGATCCATGTCAAATCAGGGTTGCCAGAGGAAAGTCAGGGCATGTATTTTCATCTGCTGACTTGGGGCTGCCCTGGGTCAAATCCCCGTCCCTCAACTCAGCACCTCTGTTCCAACAAAGCAGACACAGCTGTGGTTGCAGGTAGTTCTCGAAATACAGCAGGCCATTCCTGCAGGACTAAAAGTGGCTGCAATGACTTATTGGCCAAGAGAGAAAATGACCATCCAGTCAAGTCGTAGAAATGAAAATGGAACGTAATGAACCAGTCTCTCTTACACTGGCCTGTCTGCCCCACCCACACTTAGTTTCTTTCCCCACTCTCCCTATAATAAAAATACCATGGGTTTTAAGACCATTTCATCACACACTTTGTTGGGCATCTCCTGTGGCTGGTCACTGGGATATAGTAACCAGGAAATACATAGTCGGCCCTCATGAATGAACAAAACTTACAACCCCAGGAGGGGAGCCAGAAACTCAATTAGTGGTTTGGTGTCCACAATGCTACGTGCTACAAAGAGGTACAGAACAATTTCAGGCAAACTACGAACCTGCCCCAGCCTGGAGGACAGGCATGGGGTGAGGTAGCCCACAGGCAGGAAGCCGCCCTTAAGCTGAGTTCAGGACTGGATGCAATGATCTTGGTGGGGCCGGAGTGAAAGTTCCAGGCAGCGAAAACAGCAGGGAGTGTGTGCTGGCTGGGGATGCCTGCCAAAGGCAGGCAGGAGACAGTGGGTACAGTTGAGTAAGAAAGCTCAGGAGAGGCTGGGGGACCAGATCGCACAGGCCCTGGGAAGCGAAAAAGTAAAAACAGCTTCTATTTATTGGGAATGTCCTATCGCACGGAAATTCACTTGGAAACTGAAGCTCAGAGAAGTTACCATGCCATGGTGGGAATGGGTGGGTATTTGTTCTCAAATGTAGTCAGCCCAGGGCAATGGGCAGTATTTGTCAGCTCCCTCCCTCCCCACCATACAAAGTGAAAGAGGGTTGTGTGGAAGTGGTGTTCATCTATTAAACACAGCGGTAGCCCTTGAATGAATGTTTCTAATCCGTCAACAGCCCTGGAAAATGAAAACCACTCTTAGCATGTTCTTGAAATACTATACTTACCAGGGTGAGAAAAGGTGCTGACACACTTCAGCAAGATTTCTGGTTAGAACTGAACTCTAAAGGATTTTTCTACTAAACAAAATATTCCACTCCACAGGCATATAGCTAGATACAATTTTTCTCTATGTAGGGTTCATAATTACTACTAAGTCTGAAGTGTTAAAACAACTTGATCATAGCAACATTCCTACTAAAGGTTTTGAAGTTGGCCTACCTAGAAGGAAGCATTTATGCCTCACACCTTCCAAAGTGCCTCCACTAAGAGCCGCTCCTCCTTGAATACCCTCCCCTGTTCTGCCCTGGCGCAATCCCCGTACTCTTTGCAGCCCTGTGAAGCCCTTAGATGTCCCCTCCCTGCCCTTCTATTCCCTCCCTCAAGCAGAATGTCATTCTCCCTTATGATCATGGATGATGCTGTTATAACACTATCATGGCAGCCAATACAGCACAAGTCAGTACCACTGATTTCTGCATTCATTCAGCGAATATTCGTGTCACGTGGCTCCCCACCAGACACTGGGGAGACAAGCGTGGAGATGGGGGTGCAATGACCACACAGGGCACTTGCTGGGGGACAGCTACCCTGTCTGGTGTGTTATCCTCACCTGCACCTGGCAAAGTGGGTGAATGGGGAGTCCAGACAGGTGACCTGGGGGATGGTGGGCTATTCTCTGATTTGGGGAACACAGAGAGGAGGGGGGACAAACTGGAAAGTAAATGGAGATGAACAACAGTTATGTCTACAGGCCTGAAGCTGGAGAAAGATGTCTGAGCTTCAAAGGAGATTTTGGAGGCAGCGGCTCACAAGGAAGCGATCCTGAAATCGTGGCTGAAGGGCTGAGTGCTCAGTCCCTCCAAGGACGATGATGCTTTTCAGAGTACTGGTGTCACTTCATATACCGGGTGGCATTGGGCTGTCAGAGTCAGAAAGAGAACAGGCAGGAGCAGAATCAGTAAACTTCTGAAGCTTTCAACGACAGGGAAGCTGGAGAAGATGAGGAGCCAGGTTGAGGTCATGACGCGCCACAGCCCGGGACCCTGAGATTCCGCGGGCGAATGTCTCAGGTGAGAGCAGTCCTAGTTAGAAAAGTATTCCTGAGAGACAAAGGCAAGCCATGAGTCACTCCTTACAGAAACTCACTCTTGGTCCCTAAAGATGTGCTCACAAGTCATTCTCTAAAGCACTTTATTTTCAGAAAGGACACCAAAAATAGGACTGTCCTGTGCAGATGTCCAATTGCCTTAATGTGGGGAGCAAATGCCCTGGGCCTAGCCATTGGAGACAGATCTTAAAAGCTCCATTCATCGGTGCACTCACCCTCTCATTCATGTTTACCAAGTGCCTGCTCAGTGCTGGGACAGACGAGCATAGATGTTCCTGCCATCGTGCCCTGGAGGACACAGGCAAACATTTAAACAATGACAGTGTGGCAAGGGTCACAGTTAAGGCTGCTGTAGGGTGGCTGTGGGTGATGATAGACCTCAAGGCTTCATTCCGCAAAGCTGAGAGCAAAGCATGGTCCAAACTCCTTCCCAAAGCCCCCAGTGTTCAACTGTTCTCAGTCCAGGAGCCCAGCAGTGCTCCCAGTGGAGTTTATGAGGCCGATTCAGACCCAGCAAATCTAAAGTTTTCTTCCCTTAAGCAGATTGACAGTCTTACTTACAGAATTCACTTGTAATTTATGAGAAAAACTGTACTAGAACTTATCACAAAACTAACTTTATTATATTTTTCCCAGTTCGATTTTTTTTTGTTAAATATCTTCACTGTCCCGGTGACTTCTGGTTCTTATTTTCTTGACGTACACAATGTCCTCAGCCTGTGTGGGAAGGAAAAAAAAAAGATCTCTTAAGTAATTTAAACACCCATTTTTGTAATCGACCTCCTCTGCAAAACGTCAAAGGCTTACTAGGTATTATGCTGGTCCTTAGTTGTAGAAAATGAATGTTGAGGCTAGAAATAAGTTTTAAAATATATTCCATTAACGTTGTTTTTGACTTGAACTGCTTTTATTATGCAGTTTACACTTAAATAATGTGATCTTTTCATACAAAAGTTCCTAATGCATTTTAAGCTAATACATAATAAAACAAAATTTCATCATCAATGCACACATTTTCACAAACTAAAAAATGTCACTCAGAAAAAGTGAATCCGGCTGGGCGCGGTGGCTCAAGCCTGTAATCCCAGCACTTTGGGAGGCCGAGACGGGCGGATCACGAGGTCAGGAGATCGAGACCATCCTGGCTAACCCGGTGAAACCCCGTCTCTACTAAAAAATACAAAAAACTAGCCAGGCGAGGTGGCGGGCGCCTGTGGTCCCAGCTACTCGGGAGGCTGAGGCAGGAGAATGGCGTAAACCCGGGAGGCGGAGCTTGCAGCGAGCTGAGATCCGGCCACTGCACTCCAGCCTGGGTGACAGAGCCAGACTCAGTCTCAAAAAAAAAAAAAAAAAGAAAGAAAAAGTGAATCCAACCAGGACTAAGTCTTTTGGGTCTTATAAACCAAGCAGCTCCCAAAGACAGAACTATCCCCAACTTGCACGCAGGGGACCTGCCTTGGCCTTCACTCTTGCAGTTCTCACCTCTTGGCTAAGGGGGAGGGACCATGGTGAAAAGCATGGCTATAAGCTTCTTACTGGAAAAAATCTGTTATATATGCATTTTCTAGGACTACCGACACCCACCGAAGAACTCAGCAATAGAGGAGCATGTATGTGTTGGACGTCTCCTGGGTGCTTGTGTGTGAGAAGAGGCTGGAACGCGCCTGGCAGAACACACCGGGCCTGGCTCAGTCTTGGGCCTGGTTGCTCTGTGTTTAGGTATCACCCTAGTTAAAAGATTTGCTTTCACCCTTCTTTTGTTTCATTCTGATGAAGCAGCACCTTCCAGACTGTGAATTTGGTGAGCGCCTAGAGCCTGTGTTTTATTGTAAGATGGACGGGTGAACGTGCTCACCCACATCAGCTGTTGCATCCCTGGTGTCCCTGTGGTCTCTAGGACCTCGTCTGGCACTGTCAGATGTCTTCTGCTTCCAGCCTGCCCCAGAAGTAGTCTCTGACTTAGGACACCTGTGTGGGCATCAGTGTCCTTGTTGAGCCTCCCCTCTTCCCTCTCTGGAACAGTCTATGGGCATCTCCCCACTAGGACTTCCTGCCCACCATCCAGACACACAAGCCCTCCGCCTCCACTGGCTGCCTGGCTATGCAGCAGGTATTGGGGAATCTTTCCTCTTCTCGGCAGTTGAAGCTTCCTGATTTGTGCTGAAGGTCTGTCTGGACAGCTGTACTTGCCAGAATTCTGTATCTGAAGAGGTTATTGCTACACCAGTTTCGTTTGCTGAACTCACAATATGGTAGTTTTAGGTCCAAATTTTGTGTGTGCTAAGAATTACACTTATACCACTCACAAACAGGGAGCAATTCAACCTATTTTTATTTTAGCTAAATCAAGTATTCCCCAGAAGAACACTAATGGAATCTAATCATTCTTATCGATTTGTCCACATGCTTGTAATTATGTGTGGCTAAACTTGATGTGAGTTCAGTAGCACTTAAAGCTCATTAGCTTAGATAGTCTCTGGCTAGAGGGGGGTTGGAGGGCAGAAGCACTCCCCACTGATCAGGAATTCTCACATAGTCAGCGTGTGTCTCAGGGCCACCCCAACCTCTGTTCCTTCTACCTTTCCAAAGAATTCCTTGGACATTTTTCTGTTTCAATAGTTTGTTTTTTTTGGGGGGGGGGAAGAACTTTTCTGTTTCAATAGGTGTTTTTGAACTACAGAAAGGCTGAAGACAGCTACCTGCAATTGTATCATGAGGTACATCATAAGCAGTCAATTAGCCACTAGACAAATTCCTTTTCTTTCTGAAGAAAGTCTTCATAATGTGAATTTGCTATTTGAAGTGGAATCCCCAAAGCAGACACAACAAAATATAACTAAAATGACAAAACGTATGTCTTAGGATAATGCTCCTTCCATGAATGTAACTGGGAGCTGGCAGAGGGCTGTTGAAAATAATGCTTTTTGTTTGCCTTTGCAACCTTGGGCAAAAAAATAGATCAAAACACTGTCTCTTCTAAAAACGGAAAACAGTAAATAGCTTACCTTCTTTGGATTTTCTGCACACCTCTTGACACTCCGCGTTACTCTCTGCACAGATTCACTCTCCAAAGTGCTTGCTGCAGACTGGCTTTTCGTCTTTCTTGATCTCAAACACATGGAGTCTGAATTTCCTGCTTCTCCTTTCCCTTCCTGATTCTGCATGAGAACCCCTGCGCTCTTCTGCCCTCCGCTCTCCTCTGCCACCTTAGGCTGGGAGCTCTTATTCGGTCTCACAGACCTCAAGCACCTTTTGTTTTCACTGACTTTGCCTCTAGGTATGGGTTTCCAGGCTCCGTCATCTGGATTCTGAATGTCCATCTCTGGGGAGGTCTTCATTTCATTTCTGTTTATTTCTATTCTTTCTGCTAATACCAGGACCTCAGTTATTTGCTGTTCTACATCAGTCTTATTTTGGCGTCTGGAGCGCAGGGATATTCCCTAAAGAAATGAGAAGACATCCACAGAATTCCAATAATTAGTAAAACAAATTCAAAATTCAACAGGGAGAACAATCAACAATAGTAAACTAAAAGGAGAAATCATTTGAAAATTACTCACTGATGAATTTTCTAAGAAACCTGTCATCTAAGATAGTCAAGGTAATGCCTTGGTACTTTGTTCCTATGGAGAAATGACTGTCTCTGCTGACAAATTACAAATAAGGCATTCAGGATAAATTTCAATAACAATGCCTAAAAAGACATATATCAACTCTAATTTTTACAGTTTATAGAAAGAAGCTCCATTATTCATTCATTTACAGAGAGTAAATGAACTCCTATTCCTTTAACCATCACTGCTAAGGCAGAATAGGAAATTACCATTTCTGGAGTTTCCCCAAACTTCTCCGGATGCAGTAGGAACCTCTCTAACAGTCCAGACAGTTCCCCCCTTCTCAAGAATACACACTCCCTATCGATATTGTTCTGATAGTTAAAATAGTGACATAGATATTATTTTTAACCCAGTCCTGGTCTTGGTGACAGTATCTAGAACATAGAACTGAACCACCCACCTATCCTCTGATCAATTTTTCAAACATATGAAGATGAACATTACTCATTTGGCTCTTGAGAAACTCTTCTAAGTTTGCATTAATCATTTTATCATTTTTGACTCGTTCTTTTCCCAAATTAGTCTGTTCCCTTTATAGGTCCCAAGAAGATTCTTTACCATGGCCTGCAGTTGTTCACTGTGTTAAATGAAACCCATTTGGGAAATAACCACTTATTTTTTTTTTTTTTTTTTGAGACAGTCTCGCTTAGTCGCCCAGGCTGGAGTGCAGTGGCGCGATCTCGGCTCACTGCAAGCTCCGCCTCCCGGGTTCACGCCATTCTCCTGCCTCAGCCTCCCGAGTAGCTGGGACTACAGGCGCCCGCCGCCTCGCCCGGCTAATTTTTTGCATTTTTAGTAGAGACGGGGTTTCACAGTGTTAGCCAGGATGGTCTCGATCTCCTGACCTTGTGATCCGCCCGCCTCGGCCTCCCAAAGTGCTGGGATTACAGGCGTGAGCCACCGCGCCCGGCCATGATAACCACTTATAATGTCAGGTTACATGCAAAGTATAACACAGAAACTGACAACTATCCAGGATGATATTGGGTGATGTTGTAATACTTCCTCTCACCTTATTTTCAGGGACCGAGTCTTGTAATTTGTGTTCCTCTTTGTTGGTTTTCATGTTGTTGCTGTTCAGCTCTACCACAGGTTCAATTCTTTTTGCAGAAGTCCTCAAACTTCTCTTCATGATGACCATGGGTTCCGGTGATTTGCCTCTCGCCCTGGGAGCAACCCTCTGCTTCTTGCTGGCTGGCAGCTCCTCCGTGATCTCCTCCGGCGCAGGCATGCAGCGCAGCCTCTTGGTTCCTGTGGCGCTTCCATCTTTGCCACCTCCGCTCTTGAAGGGCAGTGGGGGCAGGGAAGTGTTGCTTTTGCTCTGTGATTTTACAGGGTCTGTGGTACTTACCAGGTCTGCCACGGGTTCTACTTTAGGGGCCCGAAGAACTCTTCTGGATGTTTTTAGAGGTTTTCCACTGTCAGGTGTTTTCTTTGGAGCGCTTGTAAAGCTATCAGCAGCACCATTTGCCAGTTCCTCAGTGTGGCCTGGTGTTGGAGAGAGCTCTGGGAAGCTGGCCAGATCTTCTAGGGGTTGGGCCTTTTCCTTAGGTGCTCTTGGCCGTCTCCTGCTGCCAATTACATCTTCTGCGTCCAGCTTCCGCTTTACAGGTTGCTTAAATGCTTTCATGCCTTTGTCCTCGCCTACCGGCTCTTTGTCGGTGTGCGCGGTCTCCCCTGATGTTTGTGTGAGACTGCCGACTGCTAACAGCTCCTCCTTCACTGCTACTTTCTGGGCACGTGTCCTGGGCCGTCTCTTTGAACTTGTTGCAGTGTCTACTAGTTCTGGTGATGATTTGCAGGGTATTTTAGTGGTTTTGTCATCAGTCATTGATTCTTCAGTGTGACCCGGTGCTGGGTCTTTGAAGTCAGCCAGGTCCTCTAGGGCTTGGGCATTTTCCCTGGGTGCTCTTGGCCGTCTCCTGCTGCCAGTTACACTTGCTGCTGGAGCCAGTGTCTGTTTTGCAGATTCCTTCACTGCTTTGATGCCTTTATCTTCACCTACTGGTTCTTTATCTGCGTCCGTGGTTCCCCCTGATGTTTGTGTGAACTTAACTGCTGAAGGCTCTTCTTTTACTTGTACCTTCTGCACACGTGTCCTGAGATGCCTCCTTGTGCTTGCTGTGGTGTCTACTACTTCTACTGGGGGAGATTTGCAGGGTATTTTAGTGGCTTTGCCAGCAGTCAGTGGTTCCTGAGTGTGACCTGATGGTTCAGAGAGCTCTTTGAAGCCGGCCGGGTCTTCTAGGGGTTGGGCCTTTTCCTTAGGTGCTCTTGGCCTTCTCCTGCTGGGTTCCTCTTCTACTGGGTTCGGTTTCTTCTTTGCACGTTGTTTAAATACTTTGATGCCTTCATCACCACTTGCTAATTCTTTGTGTGTGTGTGTGCTTTGCCCTGATGTTTGTGTGAGCCTCTCAAGTGCTGAGAGCTCCTCTTTCACTTCTTTCCTGAGACGTGTCTTGGGGTATCTCTTTGTGCTCGTGGCAGTGTCTGCTGGTTCTGCTGGGGGAGATTTGCAGGGCATTGTTGTGTTTTTGTCAACAGTCATTGACTGTTCAGTGTGACCTGGTGCTGGGAAGAGTTCTCTGAAGCCAGTCAGGTCTTCTAGAGCACTGGCCTTTTCCTTACGAGTTCTCAGCTGCCTCTTGCTACCAGTTACATTTGCTGCTGGGTCCAGGATCTGCTTTGGAGACTCCTTAAATGCTTTGATGCTCTTACTATCTCCTGTTGGCTGTGTGTGTGTTTGCGTAGTCTTCCCTGACGTCCGTGTGAGCTTGTTGACCGCTAGGGGCTCTTCTTTCATGTCCACTTTCACCAGGGATATCTTGAGCCTTTGCTTGGAGCTTCTTGAGGTTTTGAATGACTCTGGCTGTGGAGATTTGCATGATACTTCTGTCATTTTGTCATCAGTCATTGATTCCTCAGTGTGACCTGGTGTCTGGAAGAGCTCTTTGAAGCCAGCCAGGTCTTCTAGAGCCTCAGCCTTTTCCTTAGGAGTTTGTGGCCGTCTCTTGCTGCCAGGTAAATTTCCTGGCAGGTCCAGGTTCTGCACTAGAATTTCCATAAATGTGTTATTTTTCTCATCACTTACTGCTGGTTTGGGTGTGTCCATGGCTTTGCCTGCTGACGGCGTTAGTTTCCTGAGTGCTAAAAATTCTTCCTCTACGTCTGCTTTCCTGAGACTTCTTTTGGGCTGTTGCTTTGTGCTTGCTGGGGTGTCTGCTGGGTCTGGTTGTGGAGATTTGCAGGGCATTTTGGTAGTTTTCTCATCAGTCGTGGGCTTGTCAGTGCCTGGTGTCTGGAAGAGCTCTTTGAAGCCAGTCAGATCTTCCAGAGGCTGGGCCTTTTCCTTAGGAGTTTGTGGCCATCTCTTGCTGCGAGGTAAATTTCCTGGCAGGTCCAATTTCTGCACTGGAGTTCCCAGAAATGCTTTCATGTCTTTCTCATTGCCTCCTGATGGTTTGGGCGTGTGCATGGCTTTCCCTACTGACGGTGTTAGCTTCCTGAGTGCTAAGAATTCTTCCTCTACATCTGCTTTCCTGAGACTTCTCTTGGACTGTGGCTTGAAGATTGTTGGGGTGTCCACTGGGTCTGGTTGTGGAGATCTGCAGGCTATTTTGGTAGTTTTCTCATGAGTCGTGGGCTTGTCAGTGCATAGTGGTGTCTGAAAGAGCTCTTTCAAGCCAGCCAGGTCTTCTAGGGGTTGGGCTTTTCTCTTAGGAGTTCTCAGCTGCTTCTTGCTACCAGTTACACTTGCTGCTGGGTCCAGTCTCTGTTTTGCAGTTTCCTTTAACGCTTTGATGCTTTTATCCTCACCTTCTGGTACTTTGTCTGTGTGTGTGGTCTGTGTGAGCTTCTTCAGGGCTGAGAGCTCTTTCTCTACATCCCTTTTCCCCAAAGGCGTTTTGGGCCGCCTTCTTGTGCTTGTTGGGGTGTCCACTGATTCTGGTGGTGGAGATTTGCAGGCTATTTTGGTAGTTTTGTCATCAGTCGTTGATTCCTCAGTGGGACCTGGTGTCTGGAAGAGCTCTTTGAAGCCGGCCAGGTCTTCTAGTGATCGCGCCTCTTCCTTAGGTGTTCTTGGCCACCTCTTCATCCCAGTTCCATAGTTTGCTGGGTCCAGCATCTGCTTTGCAGATTCCTTAAACACTTTGATGCTCTTTCCATCTCCTGCTGTCTCTCTGTGTGTCTGCGTGGTCTTCCCTGACGTCTGTGTGAGTTTGCTGACTGGTAGGACCTCTTCTTTCACGCCTACTTTCCCCAAGGATGTCTTGAGTCGTCGCTTGGAGCTTGTTGGGGTTTTGACTGGGTCTGGTTGTGAATTGCAGTATACTTCTGTGATTTTGTCGTCAGTCATTGATTTCTCAGTGTGACTTGGTGTCTGGAAGAGCTCTTTGAAGCCAGCCAGGTCTTCTAGAGCCTTGGCCTTTTCTTTAGTAGTCTGTGGCCATCTCTTGCTGCCAGGTAAATTTCCTGGCAGGTCCAGTTTCTGCACTGGAGTCCCCACAAATGTGTTGATGACTTTCTCTTCACCTACTGCTGGTTTAGGCGTGTGCATGGCTTTGCCTGCTGATGGTGTTAGTTCCCTGAATGCTAAAAATTCTTCCTCTACGTCTGCTTTCTTGAGGCTTCTCTTGGGCCGTTGTTTTGTGCTTGTTGGGGTGTCCACTGGGTCCGGTTGTGGAGATTTGCAGAGTATTTTGGTAGTTTTCTCATCAGTCGTGGGGTTATCAGTGCATGGTGTCTGGAAAAGCTCTCTGAACCCAGTCAGGTCTTCTAGAGTCTGAGCCTTTTCCTTAGGAGTTTGTAGCCGTCTCTTGCTGCCAGGTAAATTTTCTGGCAGGTCTAGTTTCTGCACTGGAGTTCCCGTAAATGTGTTGATGTCTTTCTCTTCACCTCCTGCTGGTTTGGGTGTGTGCATGGCTTTGTCTGCTGATGGTGTTCGTTTCCTAAATGCTAAAAATTCTTCTTCAACATCTGCTTTCCTGAGACTTCTCTTGGGCTGTGGCTTGGAGCTTGTTGGGGTGTCCACCGGGTCTGGTTGTGAAGATCTGTAGGATATTTTGGTAGTTTTTTCGTTAGTCATTGATTCCTTAGTGTGACCAGGTGTCTGGAAGAGCTCTTTGAAGCCGGCCAGGTCTTCACGGACTTCAGACTTTCCCTTAGGCGTTCTCGGTTGCCTCTTGCTGCCAGTTAGACTTGCTGCTGAATCTAAGATCTGCTTTGGAGACTCCATAAATGCTTTGATGCTCTTACCATCTCCTGTTGGCTCTGTGTGTGTGTGTGTAGTCTCCCCTGATGTCTGTGTGAGCTCGCCAACTGCTCGGAGCTCTTCTTTCACGCCCACTTTCCCCAGGGATGTCTTCAGCCGTCCCTTGGAGCTTGCTGGGGTTTTGTCTGGGTCTGGTTGTGAAGATTTGCAGGCTACTTTGGCAGTTTTATCATTAGTCATTGATTCCTCAGTGTGACTTGGTGTCTGGAAGAGCTCTTTAAAGCCAGACAGGTCTTCTAGAGCCTGGGCCTTTTCCTTGGGAGTTTGTAGCCGTCTCTTGCTGCCAGTTAAGTTCTCTGGGAGGTCCAGTTTCTGCACTGGAGTTCCCACAAATGCATTGATATTTTTCTCATCACTTACTGCTGGTTTGGGTATGTGCATGGCTTTGCCTGCTGATGGCGTTCGTTTCTTGAGTGCTAAGAATTCTTCTTCTACATCCACTTTCCTGAGACTTCTCTTGGACTGTGGCTTGGAGCTTGTTGGTGTGTCCACTGGGTCTGGTTGTGGAGATCTGCAGGCTATTTTGGTAGTTTTCTCATGAGTCGTGGGCTTGTCAGTGCATATTGGTGTCTGGAAGAGCTCTTTCAAGCCAGCCAGGTCTTCTAGGGGTTGGGCTTTTCTCTTAGGAGTTCTCGGCTGCCTCTTGCTACCAGTTACACTTGCTGCTGGGTCCAGTCTCTGTTTTGCAGTTTCCTTAAACGCTTTGATGCTTTTATCCTCACCTTCTGGTACTTTGTCTGTGTGTGTGGTCTGTGTGAGCTTCTTCAGGGCTGAGAGCTCTTTCTGTACATCCCTTTTCCCCAAAGGTGTCTTGGGCTGCCTTCTTGTGCTTGTTGGGGTGTCTGCTAATTCTGGTGGAGAAGATTTGCAGGGCATTTTAGTAGTTTTGCCAGCAGCCACTGCTTCCTCAGTATGACCAGGTGTCTGGAAGAGCTCTTTAAAGCCAGTCAGGTCTTCCAGAGCCTGGGCCTTTTCCTTAGGAGTATGTGGCCATCTCTTGTTGCCAGTTAAGTTCTCTGTCAGGTCCAGTTTCTGCACTGGAGTTCCCACAAATGTGTTGATGCCTTTCTCTTCACCTACTGCTGGTTTAGGTATGTGCATGGCTTTGCCGGCTGCCGGTGTTAGTTTCCTGAATGCTAAGAATTCTCCCTCTACATCTGCTTTCCTGAGACTTCTCTTGGGCCGTTGCTTTGTGCTTGTTGGGGTGTCCACTGGGTCTGGCTGTGGAGATTTGCAGGATATTTTAGTGGTTTTGCCGGCAGCCACTAATTCCTCAGTAAGAACAGGAGTCTGGAATAGTTCTTTAAAGCCAGCCAGGTCTTCTAGAGCCTGGGCCTTTCCCTTGGGAGTTTGCAGCTGTCTCTTGCTGCCAGGTAAAGTTCCTGGCAGGTCCAGTTTCTGCACTGGAGTTCCCATAAAAGCTTTAATATCTTTCTCATCACCTCCTGTTGGTTTGGGTGTGTGCATGGTTTTCCCTGCTGATGGTGTTAGTTTCCTGAGTGCTAAGAATTCTTCCTCTACATCTGCTTTCCTGAGACCTCTCTTAGGCCGTTGCCTTGTGCTTGTTGGAGTGTCCACTGATTCTGGTCGTGGAGAATTGCAGGCTATTTTGGTAGTTTTCTCTTTAGTCATTGATTCCTCAGTGGGACCTGGTGTCTGGAAGAGCTCTTTGAAGCCGGCCAGGTCTTCTAGTGATCGCACCTCTTCCTTAGGCGTTCTTGGCCACTTCTTCATTCCAGTTACACAGGCTGCTGGGTCCAGGATCTGCTTTGGAGACTCCTTAAACATTCTGATGTTCTTGCCATCTTCTGCTGGCTCTCTGTGTGTGCGCGTGGTTTCCTCTGACGTCCGTGTGAGCTTGCCGACTGCTAAGAGCTCTTCTTTCACACCCACTTTCCCCAGGGATGCCTTCAGCTGTTGTTTTATGTGTGTTGGGGTGTTTATTCGTTCTGGTTGTAATGACTGGCAGGGCATTTTAGTGATTTTGCCCTTCTCACTCTTTGCTGCCTTGGCATGATCTTGGGTTTGGAGGAGATCCTGGCCACATGCCGTGTCTTTCGTGTGTTCTGTATCAGGCAAGCTCTTGAGGTCTGTCAGATCAGACGTTGGTTCACATTTCGGACCCCAAGTTCTTCTTGATCTCTTCACTGCTTTCGTCTTTTCATCATTTTCTTTTAATTCAATATTTTCCTTATATGTCTCAAAAGGTCTTTCTATTTCCTTCATCTCTCCTTCTCTCCTTTGTTGTAGTAGTGTTGCCTTCTGACATCTTTTTAGGATGCGCTCAACAATGTCTGTATTTGTTTCTTCACTCTTACTTTCTATAGGTAGCTTCTGTATACTTCTGAACTCCATAGACCTTCTTAACTTGTTTACGATGGATACTGTTTTTGAAGGCTCTGTCTCAGTATCTGAAGTTTTCGTCTCCACGGAAGTTATTTTGTAGGTGTTCCTGGGAGTTTTTGCTATATTTCCATTTTCTCTAATAGACTGCCGTCTTAAGGGAGGGCTTGCAGAGCATTTATCAGATGGCTGTTTTGCTGAATTCTGTGCACTGAAGAACGCATTTCCTCCTGAAATAAAAACATATACAATAAATACATTCTATTAGTGTCTCATGTCAATCGAGTATTATAGCCTCATAAAATATAGTAAAAAAATAAATATTCAGCTTTGTATTCACTTAACAACGAGGCTACTTATGTGTCTATAAATCTGTTTTATTAGAGCCATGCACAATTAAGAATAATATTATTTGGTGCTGTAGTGGGGTCATCATTAAGCAAGTTGGATGCTGAAATGATTATAGAAGGTAAAAATATTGCTTAAGAAGGATCCTCCAAAGGTTGCCATGCCCTGTGTCATTGACGTAAATATAGGCATTTTTTCCTTCAAACATCAGAAACAAACAGTTGTTTCTTGCCTTAAATCACCAATAAAATAACATGGATTATCCTTGTGTGGTTAGGGTCCATATTACACAGGAAATATTTACCTACCACAAACATCTTCAGGGTAGCAAGCTGTTCCCTCTATGACAGGAACACAGTGACCAGTGCCAAATGAGAGATTAGACAGATTCTCATCTCCCATCTCACACTCATCCCGGGCCTGCTCCCACCTAGAAGGTTAGCAGGAATAATTGTACAGTATACAAACTGTTATCTTTTGTTTTGTAATTGGCAATAATTTTGAATTTGAGTAATTTATATGTAAATATGGTGAGACACCATTATACTTTTTTGCTATGTCTCCCTGGTTACTTATAATAAAGAAGCCAAAAGTGTACACAGGTCATTTACACACATTAACGGAGTCTTTCTTTCTATGTAAGTCAATGAATGCCAATGTTAGTTCAACTGCTGATTGAAATCTCCCTTTCAATTACAACAGAGAAGACGGACATGGTATTTTCTGCCAGGAACATTTCTTTTAGAGAAGTAATATCATACTGCTTCTAAAAACATAATACTGTATGTTCCTATCCCAAAACATCACAGTGGTAGGAAACAAGGAAACCGACCAAAACTCTCTGAGGTGGGCAGCAGAGGTTCTTCTCCTGAATTAGTTGCTTGAACTTGTTTTCCAAGCAAATTCTCTGAATTTGAAATAGCGACATGACATGTGCTTGTCAACTGTGGTTGCTCCTTCACTGGGGTCTTGAACATTTCAGCTATTCCTGTTACATGAAGACATATGAAAAGTGATTGACATATTGCTAACATGCAAACAACCATCCCAGTCCTCACATGTAACATGCAAATGGTGGGAAATAACAGCAGATTCCTCCCTTGAATTCCTGGTACATAGGCCTCATTAAAAGGGTGATTCCATCAATAATGTACTCATTTTGTAAAAAAGAAAGCAAAGAGAAGATATGTTATGTTCTTTGCTTTGCTTTTCTTGGAAAGGAAACAAATGAAGTTAGTTGACCTCTGTGGTCCTTCTAACTAGACCCCACACCTGAGCTCTGGAGCACGGAAGCTGGTGATAGGCTCCTGAGACCCACGGGCCTCCATGCTGGGATCTAGAGGCCAAATGCCTTCATGCTTCTCAAAGTCTTGGGTGCTCAGTTCTAGGTTTAAAATACAAATAACATGTGCCCACATTTTAGACAATGACAAAGAGCTGCCCATTTTTAGTACTGTCAAGTAATAATATATATTTTTTTAAATTTTATATCATTATCATTCCATTTGGAATGATAGGAGGCCTCAGCCTCCCAAAGTGCTGGGATTATAGACGTGAGCCAACGTGCCGGCCATCCCCACTTTAAATTACACAAGTCAGGCTACAATTTACTGAGAGTGGGAATCGAGTGGAAACATTTCTTCAACAATCAATTGTTTACGGGAATCTTCTCATAGGGCTTTAAGAAAGTTAAGCCACCTAGGAAGTAAATCCTGAAGAAGCAAAATATTGCTCAATAACAACTGGTCCACACCTGGGATAAACTACTAGTGTAGCTGCAGGTAACATTTTAACACCAAAAAAAAGTAGTACTGATATAATCTCAGGAAAAAAATAATAACAAAGCAATTTATATAGAAGTTCAACTCTGCAAAACTCTTATCATCTCATGTCCTCCTTACTTGTATCATTCTGGCCTCACTGGATGCAAGTGCTATTTCAACCTGGCAGTCATACGCAAAATGTTCAGGGGAAGCCTGTTCTGAAAACTCCCTTCCAAACCAGTCCATTCACAAAAATCTCCCCTTCTACATAAAATGCCTAGGATTTAGTCTTCAGCAGATGCTAATGTTTTGTAATGAAATTCACTCATACTAACAGGTGAGAACTGCTTGACTCTAGGAAACCATCTTAAAAGAAAGAACGGGCCAGGCGTGATGGCTCACGCCTATAATCCCAGCACTTTGGGAGGCTGAGGTGAGCAGATTAACGAGGTCAGGAGATACAGACCAGCCTGGCCAACATGGTGAAACCCTATCTCTACTAAAAATACAAAAATCAGCTGGGTGTGGTGGCACACACCTGTAGTCCCAGCTACTTGGGAGGCTGAGGCAGGAGAATTGCTTGAACCTGGGAGTTGGAGGCTGCAGTGAGCTGAGATTGTGCCACTGCACTCCAGTCTGGTGACTGAGAGAGACACTGTCTCAAAAAAAAAAAAAAAAAAGAAAAACAAAGAACGCTGGGATGCTGGGGACAATCCACTGTCCCACACACTGAGTATTTAGCATTTTGTTTTTCCTAGAAAGTATTTTTGAGGGTTTGTTTTTAACATTTTGTAACACACATATTAGAACATTCATACATGTTCATAATTTACAAGAATACTCATATATACATATCTATATTTTTTGTTTTGGTCTTGTATTTTTGTCTTCTTGGTTTTTTAAAAAAGATTAATGAACTGATCCGAATATGACTCATCAGAGGGTATGTTGCATCCATTACGGAGGAGTACAACTCTTACAACTCAATTTGCTAGAAAACAAAAATGAGGTTCCCCCTGTTCAATTCAACTCTCACCACCCTTCCAAATAGTACACGGTAAAAACTACTGGACAAATTATACAACACAAAACCTACAATCGCTCTCCTGCCACCATCCCCACTTTATTTTATTTTTTAATTTTTTGAGGCGGAGTTTCGCTCCTGTTGCCCAGGCTGGAGTACAATGTCGCAATCTCGGCTCACCACAACCTCTGTCTCCTGGGTTCAAGTGATTCTCCTGCCTCAGCCTCCCGAGTAGCTGGGACTACAGACATGCACTACCACACCCAGCTAATTTTGTATTTTTAGTAGAGACGGGGTTTCACCATGTTGGCCAGGATGGTCTCAAACTCCGGACCTCAGGTGATCCGCCCACCTCGGCCTCCCAAAGTGCTGGAATTACACGCGTGAGCCACCGTGCTGGCCATTCCCACTTTAAATTACACAAGTCAAGCCACAATTTACCCAGAGTGGGAATCGAGTGGAAACATTTCTTCAACAATCAATTGTTTATGGGAATCTTCTCATAGGGCTTTCTTTCAAGAAAGTTAAGCTACCTAGAAAGTAAATCCTGAAGAAGCAGAATATCGCTCAAAAACAACTGGTCCACACCTGGGATAAACTATTAGTGTAGCTGCAGGTATAACAAGTTAACTCTCTTCACTGCAAAGCACCTTCCAGCTTTCTATGTATACGCTGCTCTCCAGGGTAAAGATATGCATTTGACATTTCCACACCTATTTCACGCAGGACACGTGATCCCAAAAATTAGTAGAGACTTGTCCTTACAAGCCAAACCAGCTTTGTCTTCCCTGAACACTAAGACCCCAGAAAGGTGACTCAGTCGTTTTTTATAATCCCTTTCACAGCAGATGAACATAGTTAGCAAAACAAACATTAACACAGTAAAAAACAGTAGAGTCAAAAGATTTATAAGATCTAAGGCTATGTTTTTACCTGAAAGATCTTCCTTAAAGTCCATTTTTTGGTTGGAAACAAAGTTGTTGAGCATTCTGTAGGGTCGAGCAGGCACATGTACTTTTTCAGTATGAGCCTTCCCTATTATTATGGTACAAGGAGAGTTTGCATGGCCTGTACTAAATTGACTGTGAACTTCGCCCACAGGCTTCTGTGGAAAATAGGAAGGAGGTAAACAGGACATTAAAGCGTGAATCCACACTGAATGCAAGCTTCCATGACACCCGGATGTGTAAAGCAGCATACAGTGAGGCCCCTACCTTCGGAGTAGCAGGTCTTCTTTGCCTTTTGTTCATTGACCTTTGAGGACCATGTTTTATGAGTTTAGTTTGTGTTTGTTTTGCACCAAGTTTTACTACATCTGCCCATGATTTTGCAACTGTCAAAGGAAAAAGATGACGAAACTTTTCAAAAACTAGCATTCATGAAACAATTCACCTTAATATACGTGTTCTAACGCAAGACTAACCAATTAGATTGGCTTCCGAAGCACCACTTCTTCTTTTGGAACATATCATCTGTAAAATATCATGTTGACTTCGGCTGATAGATGCTCTCTTTGAAGGCAGGTTGCCGCTCTTTCTCCCTCCTCTCTTAGGAACCTCTGTCTGAGATCTGCTGCTGGAAGCAGGGGCTGCTTTGCAGGACCTGCGGCGTTGATCATTGGCAACTGGAGTTTTCCTAGGACTAGGAGCTGGAGGGCTTCTAACCAAGCTTTGTGCCTTCACTTCCACACTGATTTCTGAAGTTGACTCTTGTTTTCCTGATGGTTGAGGCTGTTCCTGACAAGACAAAATTGTTGACAAGAAACTTTAACAAGGATGTAACATCTCTAGAATGACTGATAAAAACCTATTCAATTTAGAATTTCAGCTGTTTAAATCTTGAAGCATCAAATGCTTAAGCCACTGTCTTTCAAGACTATGGTAGAGGTGTGACTGTCTCAGTCATTGAAGGAAAAACAGGAAACAGAAGCAAGCAAAGTCTGAAGTGAGGTCATTTCAGGTAGAAAGGTGGAATGAACGTCCTGATCAGTGAAAGACAAGCAGGATCTGATCTCAGTCCCAGTAAATACCGGCCGTGGGCACCCAGGGCCCGGCAGCCCACATGGAAGGAGGGCCGCTTGCCCCTGGGAGCCAGTGTAAAATGGAAAGGGAGCCAGGCATCACTTTCCACTCCTGTTGGGAAGAGAAGAAAGACAGGCCAGGCCCCATTATGAAGGTTATGAGCTATAGGGCCATGAGTTCCCAGGGGTGTAAAACCCAGGAAGGACAACACAGCAAAGGAAGAGGTAAGCAAATATTCTCAAAGCTGATGGTGTAAAAGCTAGGTGTGCCATTGATGATTTTCCTTTACACCAGGTAAATGCCTTAACTATAGCCTTGTAACTCTAAAAGAAAGTAAAACAATCCTTGTGGGTCAATGTGGTAATGTATCCAGAATCTTTGTAATTGGTTGTTCTGACGGTGCCTGCAGGTGATTACACAGTGCTGTAAGCATGAGTGTCTGGGAACTTCTGCATGAAAAGGACAACATCAAGGACTCCCCCGACTTGGTCACATCAGCACCATGGTCAGGGACCCAGGGGCTCCTTTGCTGGCACCCGTTATCAATGAGCTTTCATTTCGTCTTTTTAAAAACTTGTTTCTTCAAATAAATAAATAAGTAAATAAATAGATAAATAAAGGTCTTCATCATAATTCCACTTGTGTCAGTATTTGGAAAGGAATATGTACCCGACGTGTGAGCCACTGGATGTGAATGGGAATGCTAATTGTTCAACTCACCTTGATGATTTTCTTCAGGACAGGTGGAGTGTGCGTTACCAGAGACTTTCTTTTGGTTGGGGTTTCTCCCCTTTTGAGAGGCGTATTAGGAGGCAAGTTTTCATCAAACAATTCAGGTCTTAGGTGCCCACCAAAGGACACACGCCTTCTTTTCAAAGGTATTCCCTCACTCTCATCTAAAGTAATGAATACAAACGTGAAAAGAGCAATGAAAAAACACACTGAGACTAGTGATTTACTTCACATTAGTATTAAACACGAACCAAGTGAAAAGTCATCGAAACACCACCCACAGCACGCCTCCATTCTTGCAGTCCTGGCGAAGCTAAGCTACTAAGGGTTCCTAAAGGATTGCGGAAGTGGCCACTAAGACGTCAAGTTCCCACTGGACAGTACAGAGCCTTTCCTTAAAATGCTGAAACATTATGCACGGACATAGAAAGGAGGAGTCTGCAGCAGTAGTTTTCACCTTGGAGTAGGGGGACGACAGCCGGAGAGAACTCTCTAAAGACATGCACTTGGACCTCACCCTGACCTACCCAGTGACCGGAATGCATGAGCTGTAAAAACTCCTCCAGGTGGTTCTGAGCTCAGTCCCGGCCACACATTTTCCTGAGCCACCAGTTAATGTAAATCCCTTGCCTAAGTGATGCTTTCCCACGAGGAGGCTTGGTGGAACACTGAGACTGATGTTACAGGCCTTATTTTATCGATAGCCTCATGCCCCACTGCTACGGGCCACCTGCAGAAACAGAGCCTGGAGTACGAATACCGCGTCTATGGCCCAGACAACTTTTCTTCTAATAGCCAATCCCTAGGAGTGTAGGAAGCTCCCAAGGAGCTAGCATATCTGCTGTGAAGGTCCTATCTCTGCCACTGCCTGGGTGGCCTTGGGTTGTCCGTTTCCTCATTTGTGACACAGATCTAAAAGGACAACCTAGCCATGGGCACTGCTACTGCACCAAGGATCAAGCGTTCATGTCTGCCAAGCACGTGGAAATCTGCCTGGCATATAGACTCATGGGTACAGTCCAGTGTTTACAGCAAATTGTTTGTAGGACACTCTGAAACCAGAGTATCAACACCTGAGAACTACCACTATGTTCAATGATTTCCAGTGATTTATTCCACACGACCAAACTCATATGATACAGTTGATTGTAGTTCAGAACTCCATGTGAAAAGCAATTATGATTATTCTCTTTTCTATTTTGTGATAGATGGAGGAGAATCAAATATTTTTGGGGCCACCCTATCTCCTTCAATAACCCCTGCTTCATGCTTCCCTGACAACCTCCATCTCCTCTGTCATTTCTTGTTATAATTACCTAGGCCTTCAGCATTCATCTGTCAGCGAAAACAGTGTGCGTGTCTGTCTTCTCCCTGTGCCTTATGCGCTTACATTCTCTTCCACAAAGCTAATCACTACTGAATGAAGGAAGATCTCATAGCTACATAGAAGTTGTTCATCTTTTAGAAAAAACAAATTTACAATTAAATAAACTTACTAATGGCATCACCAAAGTTGCTGATATCAACTGAACTAAGACCAGGTAACCCAGAGCACATCTTTCCAGCGGTAGTGTCCAATTTCTCAGGCTTGTTGAGGGAATCCTTTTGGATCTTCCTTTCAACCTGAGTGAGCCACAGAGTTAAAAATGGCTCATTGTGAATTTCAGTTTCTGTAGGCGGAACTTCCACATCTGTAGGAATACTTCTTCTGGTTTTGGAAGAGAGATTTTCTGGCTTAGCGGCAGAGTCAGCTGTGTCTTCAACTTTAGCTGGTGTTTGATTTCTAGTTGAAAGCTTCCTGGGCGTAAGAGTTTTATCACCAGCCTTGAAGCCTTCCCTTTTACCCAGATGCACAGATTCTCTTCTCCCAGCAGTATACAGGTCTTTGTTCTTATGTTTTTGTGGAGAATTTTGTTGCTGTGAATATTGTACAGGGGTCTTCATTTTAGCTGGTTCACAGAGAGGAAAGCTGGCGCCCGCAGCCTTGCTGGGACTCTGAACAGACTCCACGTCTCTTCTCTTCCCCTTGTTCTGGTCAAGCTCTCGTTCAGGTGAAGCAGGCTCTGCCATAGCGTGGTCGCTTCCACCAGATTTCGGTCTTGACTTACATGAGACCAATAGTTGGGTCTCCCCCTGTAAACCACCAGCACTTTCTTTTTCTGTTGTGTAATCAGTTTGTAATCCGGATTTTCTACAACACTGTAGAACATTTTCTTTTTGTGATTTTACATCCAACTCTTTCTTCATTGACTCATAAAGCTTCCTAAAGGGAGATTCATTTTTTTTGCTATTGTCAAGACATTGCGTAGTGGGAACAGACTTCAATTCGCCGTAATGGCTCACTAATTTTACCCTGGAAATTTCTTTAAAATCCCCGGAAATGGGATCAGCTGCATTTCTGACATTATATCCAGCATGTTCTGAGGAACGAACATTAGGTGTTCCCTGAGCAACACTGTCTTTTGAGTCATCTGCGGTGTCTTCTTTGACATTCTTGTTATGTACCTGAGGACTTTCTGAAGCTTTTCCTTCAGTGATTTTTGAATAGGCCTTGGAATCTTGAGCTTTCTCATCTTGGCAATGAATTATGAAATAAGAAACAGAAGTTCAACATTTTCTCAATGATTAACACTTGTGGAATTCAATATTTTAATTGTTTCAGGTTGTCTTAAAGCTAGCTTTTACTTGGCCTATAAATTATTTAATGCCTAAAACTTGCAAGTCTTATGATACTAGAATTATGATTCAAATAAATAAATCACATTAGCTCCAATAACCAGTATGAAATATCACATGCTATCTAACTATTGAGAACTGAGTTGACAGCTGAACAGGCAATTTTCTCATATCTAGAGTCTCTCTTAAGCACAGCACACCATCAGCCGCCAAGGGCAAACAGGCATCTGTCTGTTGTTGACATGTTAAATGACACCTCCTCCACTTCTTACAGGCTAGACATTTAGCACTTGCACTCTTGCTGCCCCTTCTTTGCCAATACGCTTCGCAAAGACCTGATCTTCCAGGATTCTGGAACAAAACCCAACCACTACTCACCAGGGTCAGGAGAGAAGCTAGATCTTGAGACACGACGTGCTGGCTCCTGTAAGTTGGGAAAATAAGAGCAGTTATTTGCAGGCCTTTCTAAATACTGACAGTCACAACAGTGAAAATATTATTGATTATTTTCTGGCTGGGCGCGATGATTCATGCCTGTAATCCCAGCACTTTGGGAGGCCAAGGTGGGTGGATCACTTGAGGTCAGGAGTCTGAGAACAGCCTGGCCAATATGGTGAAACCTCATCTTTACTAAAAATACAAAAAATTAGCTGGATGTGGTGACGGGTGCCTGTAGTCCCAGCTACTCAGGTGGCCGAGGCAGGAGAAGTGCTGGAACCCAGGAGGCAGAGGTTGCAGTGAGCAGAGATTGCACCACTGCACTCTAGCCTGGGCAACAGGGCAAGATTTCGTCTCAAAAAAAAAATAACAATAAAAACAACAAAATATTGTTTTCTTTACCAAACCACTCCTATGACTTTTAAAGACTGAGAAATGAGCTCAAGTCAATTGGGAGCCAGTGGTCAGGATAAAAGTACTTCTTAGCTGACTCGCTAAAAAATAGTGAGTGATTAATAGGAAACAAACTCGAGGCTTAAAATTACTAAAATCAAACCTTGGTGCGTTGTTATAACTTCCTTTAAAGTTATTTCCCAATATCCTATTGCGGAAGAACCAAAGTCAATATTAAACATCACCTACACTGAAGATCTGTAACCCCCCATGAGCTCAGAACTACTGACGGCTTCATCAGTTTTCTCAGAAATGGACCATAGGACCTGTGGATGAACTGAGGCTCCACTTGGCATGTGGGCCCTCTTGGCTGGTGGATACTTAGGGTGGATCTGAGAGCCTGGATTCACCCTAAGTAAATTCATGGCATAGGCACACATGGTACATTCACAGGTTCTGCAACCTCACAGCCTGGGAGCAGGTGCAGCGCCCCTACCTGGCTCCCCAGAGACAGCACCCTAACTTTCCTTCATATGGAATTGTTTCTGGAATGGTGGAAGAACTAAAGAATAACACATATATAAAACTTTTATAAAAGTCTGATGTCCCAAAGGAAGAAAAGCTTATCATCTGGATTATTAAGAAAATATCTAAAAAATATTACCAAAGGCAAGGAATCTAACTTCCTTAATCAATTTCAAGTTTCCTGATACATAACACCTTGCTTCTAAAACTATGTGAGGGATTTTTTTTTATTTCCAATCTGAAGTGGAACAAGAATCTTATGACTAAACGATATAAATGAACTATTAATAAAATTATGAATATGTAAAGTATATAATCTCACTTTTGTTGGATGATTATATTCAATAGCCAAAAAATTGCTGCCGAATTGCTGTCATCTTTCCTACATACTCCATTTCAGTACTTACTGTACCACAGACCACTAACAGAACAAACAGTTCCTAGACTGTTGAGGGGCACATACCTAACCCATAGTTCAACTGGCTTTTTGGTTTATTTACTCCCATAGACTAGCAAGTTGCCTGGCGGCTGCAGCGTGGGAAGCCTCAGAAACTGGCTTCCAGCACAGAAACTGATGACCACCAGGCTCAACATTAAGGCTGTTCCTCTAGGGAAGAAGCAGTACTTTAAATGGCAGAAATGGGCTGGACATGGTGGCTCAAGACTATAATCCCAACACTTTGGGAGGCCCAGGTGGGTGGATCACGAGGTCAGGAGTTCGAGACCAGCCTGGCAAATATGGTAAAACCCCGTCTCCACTAAAAATACAAAAATTAGCCAGGTGTGGTGGTGTGTACCTGTAGTCCCAGCTACTCGGGAGGCTGAGGCAGGAGAATCGCTTGAACCCAGGAGGCAGAGGTTCCAAGATCACACCACTGCGCTCCAGCCTGGGTGACAGAGTGAGACTCCATCTCAAAAAAAAAAAAAAAAAAGGCAGAAATGTTGAAATTCAAGAGTACCTATTGCTAATTTCAGGTGCACCTAAGATAACTCTCCTAAGCCAAGATATTCCAAGGAGCTCATCTGAAACTAGCTTTAGGAGCACTCTAAAATGTAGAAAAAATATGAACTCTCAGGGCTTATCCTAAGCCTAAATCCCACTAAATTTCCAAGCACATGCCAACAATTGTGTTTTAATAAGCTGTACAACTAAAATGCCTCTTCCACACTGATATACTCAAACTATCTAAATTTCCAAGCATGTGCTGACAATTATGTTTTCATAAGCTGTACAATTTGAATACCTGTTCCACACTGATATACTCAAACTATCTAAATTTCCAAGCATGTGCTGACAATTATGTTTTCATAAGCTGTACAATTTGAATACCTGTTCCACACTGATATACTCAAACTATCTAAATTTCCAAGCATGTGCTGACAATTATGTTTTCATAAGCTGTACAATTTGAATACCTGTTCCACACTGATATACTCAAACTATAGGATTCTTTCACATGACAAAGCACAGGATCCCTCTTCTTGTTTCATGGATCGTCTATCAAAATAGAGAAGCATCTTTGGCACTCACGATTTTCATAATGTGATTATTTCAGACACATAAAGATGGATGAGTACAATGACTGGGAGACAAAATGAGCCACCAGATAATGCAATTCCCAAATGCTACCTCTATGTGTTGGGGTTATCCTAATCATGGGCTTGCAAAAGGTTCATAACATACTCTATAGTAGACTTTTTGGCCAAAAGTGTAAAACCAACTTAGTACCCTGATTTTGAACAACAAAGAGGAAATATTGTTTTAGATGATTTTAATATGTCTAAGTTCAACTTGTTTTAATACTTTAGTTGCATTTTCCTACTATAACCAGTAACCACCCTCTTTGTAACTGATTTCAAGTAAGAAATCATCAAAGCAGACATAAATGATTTCATATCATCAAAAAGAATCAGAGCCCAAACTTGGATATTTCCCATCACCTGTTCACGTATTTTTCTTGGAAATTCAGTTGACTTCCTTCCATTCTGAAAACTTTCATTTTCATACCTGCAGTGCATAGAATGACAGACACAGATCCTGATTAAAAATTTATACCCTGGGGAGGAAGTCTCCATATCCACTTAATGTCCAAGGATCAAGGAACAAACTTTGCGTTTCGTTCAAGATATCACCTTATATAAAGAAATAAATTTAGAGTTAGAAAAGTGCTCTTACACTAAAAACTAGAATTAGTTGCATCAAGTTTGTTTTGAAACACCACTGTCAGAGGTTGGGGACCCAGATTAACCTCTGATCACTGACGACTAGCCCAGGTATGATTTGACAATATTCCCAAGCATCTTCTATGACAGAAGCTAATGCACATGAGAGCAAAGTCAAGTTTCTTCTAGTTTAAGTCCATGGAAATCATCTGATGGCTTGGAAGGCCAGCCAGGAAGCCTGTAGGTAACTGAATCTTTCTCACGTTGTGAAGTCATATACTTTAGGGTAAATAAAAAGCTACGCTGACACTACAGGGTAACTACAAAGCTGTATCTTAGAACACTATGATCACTTCAGTTTCCCACATACTCAGTCTGTATCTGAACAAGACAGGTACGTCTTAGGAAGATCACATTTAGCAAGATACATAATTATCCTGGCAAGCTTCAGTGATCAAGTCATAGAAGCAACCCTTTATTCTGCATAATGAAAACTTTTTGGCCTCGGTGAAATGACCTGATTTGAATTTATAGGCAACCTAAGTAAGATCTGAAGCAGTCAGACATCTGAAATTGTTTCCATGGTACAGAGTTCGGAATCAAGTCTCCCTTTCTAAGATTCACTTTCTAATCTTTGTTGGATGGGTTTAATCATCTGAATTTATCTCAATTTGGATAATATCTTGTTTTGGAAAAATAGTTCAGCTCTCCAATACACATCAAAAGTTTCCTACCTATAGGCGGGGCGTGGTGGCTCATGCCTGTAATCTCAGCACTTTGGGAGGCTGAAGAGAGTGGATCACTTGAGGTCAAGAGTTCGAGACCAGCCTGGCCATCATGGTGAAATGCCATCTCTATTAAAAATTACGAAAATTAGCTGGGCGTTGTGGTGCGCGCCTGTAATCCCAGCTACTTGGGAGGCTGAGGCACAAGAATCACTTGAACCCGGAGGGTGGAGGTTGCAGTGAGCCAAGATCACACCACTGCACTCCAGCCTGGGTGACAGAGAAAGACTCTGTCTCAAAAACAAACAAACAAAACTTCCTACATAGAAGTCTGTATTAAATAAAAATACTCTTTAAAAATGAGGGCAAACTTCCAAGAAGCACAGTAAAATAAATGACCAGAGAATTTAAGTGGTGCATTAAAAAAATAACTATCTAATACAAATGAAGACAATAACAGAGACAGAGATCCATTTAGCAAAATGGATTTTTAAATGACCCAAATAATATGTTGTCTACAAGAGACACAATTTTGATTCAAAGACACAATCCTTTAAAATAAAAGCATGAGAAAAGATATACCATGCAAACAGCAAGCAGAGGGGAACTGGAGTGCTATACTAACATGACACAAAATCACCTCAGACAAAAATTATTCATAGAGAAAAAGGACATTTTACATAAGGATCAATCCAGCAAGAAGATATTCCAGTTAAACACGAGAGTTCATCTGACAATAGGTTCCAAGAGACAACTTAAAATAAACCATAAAAATGATGAAAAGTTAAAATTAAGGGGGTGGAAAAAGTTACACTACACAAGCACTGACCAAAAGGAAATTAGTTTAGCCATATTCATCATCCAAAGGAAACATTAAGCAGAAAAGAAAGCATTGCTAAAAATAGAGGACATCTCTAAATGACAAAGAGTTCCATGCACCAAGAAGATATAATTGTAAGTTTGTACACCATAGTACAGCCTCAAAATATACAAAGCAAAAACTGACAAGAGATAAAAACAAATCAATCAATCAATCCCCAGTAGGTGATTTGAACATATCTTAGAATAGTAGGGAAAAATTTATTAGAATATAGAAGATTTGAATCTAACGGGAGTGTGTGTATCTGTGTGTGTGTGTGTGTATATATATATACACACACGTATATAAATAAAATATCTGAGGCACTGTAGAATAGTTTTCAATTACACAAGGCAGATTAGTAAAATAATTAACCGTATCTGCTCATAAAGCAAACCCTGACACATTTCAAAGACTGGACATTAGTCAAATGTCCATCAAGAATAAACGAACTCTGTATAGTTATGTATATTATTGTATATATTAAACATATTTTTTTCAGTGAAATACTTATGCCATGAGAAGGAACAAACTACAGAGATGCCCAACATGCTATGAATCTCACACACATAAAAGCACAAGCCAGGCACAAATGTATACATTCTTATATCACTGTTAAGGATTTTCATAAGAACAGACAAAACTGTAGTGTGTTCAGAGATCCATGCTTAGCCAGTGAAACTCGAGACATTTGATATCCTGAAAGCCAAAACGGTGGTCTACTTGCTGAGGGAAGGAAGTCGTGATTAGAAAACAGCATTTTAAAATGCTTCTGGAAATGTTCTATATAAGCTGGTGGTATATTAGTCTGCTAGGGCCACCATAATAAAGTCCCACAGACTGAACGCCTTGAACAACAGACATGCCCTTCTGGTTGGAGGCCAGAAGTCCGAGAGCAAGGTGTCAGCTGGATTGGACTTCTCTGTGCCTCTCTCCTTGACTTGCAGATGGCTGCCTTCTTGCTGCCTCTTCTCGTGGGCTTTCCTCTGTGCATGTGTTCCCTAATCTCCTCTCATAATGACACCAATCATCAGATTAGGGCCCATACTAATGGCCTCAAAAAGCCTTCATTGCCTTTTTAAATGCCCTCTTTCCAAATACAGCCTAAGGTACGAGGGGTTAAGAATTCAAAATATAAATTTTGGGAGAGCACAAATCAGTCCTATTACAATAGGTAGTGATCAAAAGGGTATTCACATGATAAATTGACCTGTCTATCTTGTTTTGTACCTTTTTCTCTGAGTGTATTTTGCTTTAAAATAAAAAAGAATAGAAAAATCTCATGCAGTTTCACAACACTTGGAAGAAAATAACAAACTCCTTTAGGACAAGGTCAACCTTCCTCTGCATAATTATTTGCACCCAAATCCTTGAATTCCATCACATTTTGTCCCAATTAGTCAGCTTCCTAGATCCATATCCTCTTAAATTAAGATTAGTGTTGAGAATGAAAACCTGAAATACTTTGACATCCATGAACATTAAAGAAGAATGACAGTTGACTACGACACTAATTTACAGTTAATCAGAAGATGACATTTACTGTTAGACCAATCAGCTTTTGCCTACCTGAAAGATCGATCAATAATGGTTATTACATCTCCATGTTTTAGCTGTACAGGCTCATCAATAACAGACCCATTTACCTGTGTTGGATTTGTGGAACTGAAATTATGTAATATTGCCTGCAAGTGAAAAAAAGGGGAAAATATGTAACTAATGAACAGATTGAAAGTGAACTAAAAGCTTTAAAAGTAGATCTCCAAAAAACCACTCACCTCCTGCTCAATGATTTCAATTTTGCAATGTTGTTTTGACACAACAGGAAGCTGGATACGAATGTCACATTCAATACCCCTTCATGCAAAAGAAGAAGGTTTTTTTGGTTGTTGTAACTTTTTAAAACATTACCTCAGTTTCCCAAAATAAAACACAATTTGACTAGAATGTTTGATCTGTAAACATAATTGACATAAAGGAGTAACAAAATGGGCAATGTAAACGATCTTGCATTTTGCAAAGAACTTTTGGAAGTATTAATCATGTAACTATTAGATCTTTAAAACAGAGTACATGAAAATAAGGGAAGACACTAGAATACAAATTGAATTACCTTTTATATAAAAAGCTATACTTAAAAGACACAAATAAAGGAGTACTTACATCAATTTTGGAAAATGACTATTTTTAATACTCTGTGCTTTCTCAAAAACGTTTGTAATGTTAAATATGTTTAGAGGTTTAATCATCCCCAAATGTGCTTATTTTATGCTAGCACTTTTGTGCATCAGTTTCTTCATATACAATAGAGTACATCATGTGATGTTCAAACAATTAAATGGATGTACATGTCACTAATTTGCCTAGCACATAGTAAATGCTCATTATGGGTGAGCTTTTCATTGTTGCTTTAAAACTACACTGAATTTACGGACAGATTCAAAAGTCTCTAAATAAAAATACTAATTTGTGCGCAACAAAAAAAAATCTAAATTCAACTTGTTTTTCCACAGAAAGCTAACACCACAGCAAAGTAGCGGAAGAGACAATTCCTAAACCTACACAAACTAATAATCAGAACAGTTCATTAGTAGGTTCCTAGAGTCTTCAGTGTGCCTGTTCTAGCCCGTGATCTTAAAAATTTGAACAAATTATGCAATGCCCTGTCTGTTCTCCATCTGAACCTTTGGAGTCTAAGAATCTCTCTTCCTACCCAGGTCATGTGACCAAACACTTAGGAATTAGTTTCTAAATTATAAAATCTTGCATGAAAATACATTCAAGGACTACTGTATGAAAAGCAAAAGGACTGCCACTTGAGATGAAATGTTTATATTTTTCCTTTTCAAGAGAAAGGTATCCATGGAAAGTGAAAAGCTACCTTAACCCCAAATAAAATAATTTGACTTTAAGGTAACAGGACATCTGAGCAACGGAGAGACTATCCCCTACAACTGAGAATTTGTTTGGCAGGAGGACGACTATGGGTGGATGGGTGTTTCTGAGCTTTGGCACTGTTGACATCTTGGGTCAGATGCTTCTGTATTGTGGGGGCTGCCCTGAGCCTGGTAGGTTGTCCACCCTGACCTCTCCTTTGTGATGACGGCACATGTCCCCTTCCTCTATTGTGACATGGAAATTCAAATGACTCCTGGAAGGTAAGATGACCCTCCTGTGAGAACCACTGCTCTTAAGCGATTGCAAATCGGTGGCTCCAGCCGGTGTTTCTACTGACCCTTGCCAGAATGCTAGGTATTGATCACACCCCCTGTGTAGTAACAAGACAGTCCTTGCCTTTGGGGAGCTCAGCCTAGTGGGAGACAAACCCACAACTCACCCATGAAGCTGTGGGATGGGAAACACAAGTTTTCATGCAAGGCTTCCTCGGAGGTGACATTTCACCTGATGCCTGAATGATGGAAATCACACAAGTTTGGGGAAGGGGAGAACTTTCCCATCATAAACTTTCAAGTGTGTAAGAAGTACCAAGGTGAACAAGGGCTTGGAATGCCTTAGGCAGGAGGAACAAGGTAGGGATGGGGTTGGGAGGATGGGGTGAGGCCAGGATGGGATTCAGGGCCCAGACCACACAGGAAGTGACCCCTTCTCAGACCTCTAGTGGGACACATGTCAGAGGCTGATAGGGGCATTGTTAGCATTTTGCCTGTTATACAGGGACTGTGTTATTACCACCACCAAATGGGACAGCAACATAAAAGAAAATGTTCTCAAACTCCAAGCAGGAAGACTTTCTGTCCCATTTTCCTATTGCCGCCAAGAGGCAAGTGTATGGCTTCCTTCCTCCATTCTCTTAGGGTCCCCAGTGGCCAATGATGTCCAGTGTGGAGGGACCCGGGGGTGCACAGTGTCTTCAGACGCCTGCCTGAAGCCAGTGAGGTATGAAGATTATCTATATCTTTCTTTATCGTAAGATTAGAAAATCGATTTTTTAAATTGGCTTGATTTTTAAAAACACTTATACAAACACTAGCATCAAATTTATATTTGGCAAAACAAAACACAACTATGTCAACTTAGTAACGAATGGGAGAAGCACCAAGGAAAAGTGACAGCAGGACCCAATCCTAGAGCGCGTTTCTGGACCGTGTACTGTGACTAAGATATTTTCCTCTTTCTCAGCTGAAATGTCCGCGCGCGCCCGCGGGGCTCACCTTCCAAACAAGCAGGTACTGAGGCTCAGGGGAAAGTGGGGACCGTCGACCCCGCTCCTTTTGATAGTAACCAGGCGTCTCGTGGGCCCCATTTTCTAAACAAGAAGTTGAGTATAATCCGTAGGGGAAGGCCAGGTACCGAAAGGTTTGCAGAAGCAAATTTACAACTCTTCCACTGCAAAAGAGGTGCGGGTTACTCTGATAGCAAAGGAGCTAAGAAGAGCCGCGTGCTCAGTCCACCTATCCCCGGCCACACAGGCGCACACCGCAGCTAGCCAGCGGGGACCCCAGCACAACCCGACCGCAGCCCCTGGCGCCCCAAAGTCCCGCGGCCGGAGTGCTGTCGCCAGCGCCTGCACCTCCCGGGAGCTTCCACCCAGACGCCCTCGCCAGAGCCCAGGAGCAGTCGGGCCCAGGCCGCGCGTCCGTCCCCGCAGAGCTCGGGGTTCCCCGCGGCTCAGCCCTCGACCCCGGACAGCTCCCAGGCGTCCCGGCCGCAGCTCACCTGGGACGATTCGGCCCCCAAGGCCACTTGTCAAACCACCGCTCGTCAAGTTGCACCCAAAGTCCGCCGCAGGAGGAGCCGGCGCCGCGCTCACCTTCTCCTGGTAAGCTGCGCCCGCCACGCGCCGCACACACCCGGCCGCAGCCCGCCGGGCCGCGCTCGCTCCGCCCCGGCCTGCGGTCCCCGCTGCTCCCGCCGCCGCCCCTGACGGGGACCCGGTGGCCCTACAGGTTACGTCCCCGGGCGCCCGGCTCTAGGGGCTCCCGCCGAGTCCTCCCGCCCGCCCGCTGCGTCCGCCCGCCACTTCCTTCCTCCAAACCGGCGCGCCCGCCCAATTCAAACGAAAACGGAGATTCAAATTCTGGCGCTAAGCGCTGCGATTGAACGGGAAAGCGCGGCATGGAACCAATAGGAAGGGCGCCAGGGAGTGGGCGGGGAGGGGAGGCGGAAACGGGGTTCCTGGGGCGGGGCTGGCGTGTCCGCGGGCGAGCCATTCATTCATCCGGAGGAAAATACCTGGGTGCAGCCCGGGTGAGGGCGACTGGCGGAGGGCAGAGGTGGAACACGCTCCCACCGAGATAACCCGTCCTGCCATCCTTTTCTTAAAGGACCAAACACCTGGGGCACTATAACGTTACTTATTGCCAGGAGATTTAAAACTGTTAAAAATTGCAAACAGGCGGGACACGGTGGCTCACGCCGGTAATCCCCGCACTTTGGGAAGCTGAAGCAGGAGGATCCCTTGAGCCCGGGAATTCAGAATCAGCCTGGGGCACCTGGAGAGAACCAATCTCTAAAAAAAATTAGCCAGGCATGGTGGCGCGCCTGTAGTTCTAGCTACTGGGACAGTTGAGGTGGGACGATCACTTGAGCCAGGGCGGTCGAGGCTGCAGTGGGCTGAGATGGCGCCACTGCACTCCAGCCTGTCTCAGAAAAAAAAAAAAAAAAAAAAAAAAAATTGAATCCTTCCTCTTCAGTGCATACATCTTACCAAACACAACCAATTATATGGTTTGGTGTGTTTGGTGTGTCTTTTCCAGCTATACGTGTATTCTCTTTTTCAAAAGCACAGAAAAAAGATCATAACATACACAACACGGTTCTATATTTTGTGTTCTCTGCTTTTAAATATCCTGAGGCTATCTCCACCCAGTACATTCTCGCTTTTACTCTCTGTTTGATGGCTGCAGAGCACTGGGCTTCGGGAAACCATAATTTACTTAATCTTTACTATTGCCACATATTTAGGTTTAAAATGTTTTGTTATTAGAAAACATTCTTCAATTAAAATGCCTTGTGCATGCCAAGATGGGTGAATCCTAAAATAATTATACACAGGATTCTATCAGGGTCTGCTTCAGTTGCGCTGGTGGCCATGTGGGCTCAGTGGGCCACCTGGGGTGAAGTAAATGAAGTCCAACCATGGTTTTGGTGACACCCTCCCTGCAGCCCCATCTCACCTCCTCCAGCTCCCCAGCAACCCTTGGAGCTTGGCTTCCTTGATCAGGAGCAAGCATTCTCACTGTTTGGAGGGGACCCCTAAGGGCTTCCTATTCCTTTCAGGGGAGTCCATGAGATCAAAACCATGTCTCTAATGGCCCTCAGTGTTACTTGTCCTTCTTATTCTCATGCTCCCAAGAGTGTGGGATGCGGTTCTGCAAATACAGAAGCAGTGAGGAGACTCCCACTGTCTCCGTTTCAACCAGGTACTACAGAGATTTGCAAAAATGTGAAATAAAGTGCTGTTTTCATTTTGTTGTTGTTTTGGATAATGCAGATTTTTTTCCATAAAGGTAAGTTATTGGTGTTAGCATCAAACAGGTGCATCACTATCTTAAAACGAATCAATAAATGAATATTTTTAAATTCCTTAGCCTTAAGATATATAAATATAGCTAGATATAACCCATCCACATTCACAAAACTTCCTGGTGGTTCTCAATCATTCTTAAGAGTGTAAAGAGACCACAAGATTGAAAAGACTGAGCCCTGTGCTCTAGAGCAACTACAAAGATATCAGCTGCTGATGGAAACAGAGAAACTGGGAAAGCAACATAAAAGCATAGGACAGCAACTCTAAATTGTATGGGCCAAGTCTCATGTAGAAAAATTCAATGCAGGGAAACTATTACATAAACGTTTTAGGGGGCATGAGTTTCCATGTTCTTTCCATTAAACGATCAAACAAAGCTCACCACTGCATAACCCCATAAAATACAACTTTTCACATCCTAATTACTGGTTGTTTCCAGGGACAGTTCTTCCACCCTCATGGATGCAGCCTAATTAGAACTAGAAGGTACTAGGCCAGGTGCAGTGGCGCATGCTTGTAATCCCAACATTTTGGGAGGCCAAGGTGGGTGGATCACTTAAGGCCAGAAGTTCAAAACCTTCCTGGCCAACATGGTGAAACCCCGTCTCTACTGAAAATGCAAAAATTAGCCCAGTATGGTGGTGTGCACCTGTAATCCAAGCTACTCGAGAGGTTAAGTCAGGAGAATCTCTTGAACCCAGGAGACAGAGGTTGCAGTGAGCCAAGATCACACCACTGCACTCCAGCCTGAGCGACAGAGTGAGACTCTGCCTCAAAACAGAACTAGGAGATGCTAGAATATCTGTCCGATAATCCAAACACTAGTGAACACAGAGTACCAATTCTCAAGAGACAGCAGGAAATTAAAGGAAAGATACAGGGGAATGGTCAGAGTGGTGGATCTTAGATCCATAGGAGAGCCTGTCTTTAAACTGTTTTATGATAGACTTTTGCAGTGGGGCTTTCTGTTGAATTTTAAACTTGGCCCAAAGCCTAAGACTTCATAATAAACGCAGATCTCTGGACTGTGAGGAGAGCCCTATGCCTCCCGTTCCCAGGCTGGCCTCTGGCCCTGTGTCTCCATCCAGTGTGATCAGCGTCTCTAATGGGGTGTGGAACAAAAGCTTGTGGCTAGAGCACCAGAGACCCAAGATGTGCAGGAAGAGACTTTCCAGGGGTTATGTGGATCTGGGGAGTCTCAGGGAATCCATTTCCAGATCCTCACAGTTCACACTCTCTCATGCCCAAAATCAGTCAGCCAGAGGACAGGTCTCCAAAGGAGTCCATGCCCCAGGGCCCTTCTCACCCTTCTTACTCCCAAGCTGCAGATCTCATCTGCCTGAAACTTACAATGCACATTGCCCCAGGCAACCAATAACGGAAATATCCAACAATTCCCTTAACTGTGTCCATCCATCTGATTAGAGTATATACTTACAATAAAATTTGATCTTATGTTTCATAAAAATGTAATTTGAAACATTGCAAACATGAATTTAAAAATATTCATTTATTGATCCATTTTAAGATAGTGATAGTGTTGTTTCATCAACTGTTTTAGTAAGTATGTATATAAATACCTGTGTAATATGTATGTGTATGTATACATAAAAAAGAAGAGACGCTAGGCAAGGTGGCTCACGCCTGTAATCCCAGCACTTTGGGAGGCCCAGGCAGGAGTTGAGGCCAGGAGTTGGAGATCAGCCTGGGCAACATAGCAAGACCCTCCATCTCTACGAAAAATTAAAAAAACAATTAGCCAGGCTGGTGGCGTGGGCCTGTAGTCCCAACTCTCTAGGAGGCTGAGGCAGAAGGATTGCCTGAGCACAGGAAGTGGAGGCTGCAGTGAGCTGAGATTGCGCCACTGCACTCCAGCCTGAGCGACACAGTGAGACCTTGTCTTATAAATAAATAAATAAATAAATAAATAAAGGCGAGGAAGAGTTTCAGATAAGTAGAACAGAAGTGTATAAAAGACCCTTTAATACAAAAGCATGTGAGGTGCCTTAGGATAAATTCGGAGGGGAAAGTGAAGTAGAAACACGCAAAAAGGACTCGTGCGGGGAGCTACCTTGGAAGACTTTCCGTCAGCCTGGGCGAGTCTTGGAGGGGCGGCCCTGCCGGCAAGGGCGGTCTCTTTAGCTCTGGCTCCTGTCCTGTTTGTGAGTTTCTTTCCTTCCTGACCTGAGGCTCCTTCCAACATCTCAGCTCCCAGCCAGCGGTCCCAGTGGACGCCCTCGGCTTGGAGGTGGGGGGGCGGGTTTTAAAGTTCACAATCCCTGACCCCGCCCCCATCCGCCGGGGCAGGAAGATGGAGGCTCAGTTCGTGGACACCCTGGGCTCGGCCTCCTGGGCTACTGGCGCCCCCAGAAGTGTCCACGCGAAGGCCTGGATTCCGGCGGTTCACCTGGCTCACTGCCCAGGCCCTGGGACCCTAGAGTGGCTGCAGAGAGGGGCGCTGCACCAATCAAGAAAGCACCAGGGTCCTGGAACTTCACTATCTCTGCCCCTGCCCCCAAAAAAGCATCACTGTCCCCAAGCGCCCCCCATTTCCAATTAGTGGAGATAAAGACCCTAACTTAGGGGTACAGGGCGGGGATGGGGGAGGCCAGAAATTGCACCCCTGGAGAGAAGTGGAGGACTGAGGGCCTTGTGAATGGGGCCATGGCACTCTCTCCAGCTCAAAATTTAGCGGGAAGAGGGTCGGGGGGTGGGGCGGGGGGGAAGTGCGGGGCACACATCTACGAGATCCTGGAGTGTGCGGTTGTTGTCAGCTCCAGCCCTGAAACCCGGGCACATACAATACCCAGCAGCATCTGCCTGGCTTCGACCCGGGCCCAAAGCTGAGCTCACTGCCTGGAGTCCAAGCTCCTGTCCACCCCGTGTCCTTGGTTCCCTGGGCAGTGAAATCAAATGAAAAGCAGTTGACCTCGGTCGTCTACCAACCAATCCCCAAGTGGAACTCTGACAGGAGGACAGGATTTGGCCAGTGGTGCCTTCACCTCCTGCCTCCCCTCCAGGTTCTAGTATCCTGGTGCCCTTGGGCTCTCTTCTAAACATCTTGGGTCCGAAAGTTATGAATTTAATATAAAAAGAAAACGCGCCTACATTTTATAAAATCACAGAGGGCTGTTCATATTTAGTGTTGTCAAGTAAACATGTATTAGAAAAACAGCTAGTATCACCATATTTCTATTTTAACACCAAAAAGTAGTATTGACATAATGTCAGGAAAAAAAAGAACACCAAGTAAAAAACTTTAAGTGGAAGATTTAAGTTTCTGAAACATTGGTATTAATCCATGTTCTTATTTTCTCATCGTGATAGGGATGGATGAAATGCTCACAGCTGGAGTCCATCCACACGATGTTTCTGGGAATCTCTGTTTGTGAAGGTCCCACCCAATCCTACCAATCTATCCATTTCACTTTTTTTTTTTTGAGACAGATTCTCGCTCTGTCCCCCAGTCTGGAGTTCAGGAGCACAATCTTGGCTCACTGCAACCTCTGCCTCCTGGGTTCAAGCGATTCTTCTGCCTCAGCCTCCCAAGTAGCTGGGATTACAGGTGTGAACCACCATGCCCAGCTAATTTTTGTATTTTTGGTAGAGATAGGGTTTCACCAAGTTGACCAGGCTGGTCTTGAACTCCTGACCTCATGATCCACCTACCTCAGCCTCCTAAAGTGCTGGAATTACAGGTATGAGCCCAGCCTCCATCTCACTTTCAATATTTCTTCTACCACAGCTTTTCAGACCTTAAATACCCCAAATAGTCTTCAGCAGATGTTGGTGTGTTTGTATCAAAAGTTACTTATATTAGGGGTGAGTATTCTTTGAATCCCTAGGAAAGTGTCTTCAAAAAAGAAATGCTTGAAATAATTCAGTGTTCCATGTGCTGAGTATTTAAATGTCCATTTATTTTATCTGAAAAACACTTTAATATTATGGTATTCATAATAATCATAGTAATGTATAAATTTACACATACATGATGCCTCAATAGATGTGCCTAACAGGTCACACGTACTCAAAATATTTTGCTGGGTGAGACATTCTGTGAAAAACTTTGCTACCTCCTTTTGCATTCTTTTTTCTTGCTTTCTTTTCTTTTCTTCTTTTTTTTTTTTTTTTAGATAAATGTGTTGATCTTTATGTGGTTGTTTGGCGAGTAGCTTCCATGGGCTACACTGAGTAGCACAGCAACTGTTCCGTTTTAACATCGGCCATGAAAGCAAACAAGATTCCTTCTCAGCTGTTTAATCTCAAAGCCTCCCAAAGCATCGCAGTAGAAACAACTGCTCGATTTATATAACCCAGGAAGATTAAACCCTGGGTGCCTGGCATGGTTCTAATCCAGTACAACCACCACCATGTTGATTCCCACTTTTACTGAGATGGAGATTCAAGTAGCAACATTTCCTCAACTGAAACATTGGTTTAAGAAAAGCATTTTACAGTGCGTTGTTTCCAGAAACAGCTATGCCCCCTGGAAGGAAAAGACATCTTAACAACACAAAATAGTGGTCAAAATCAATTACTTAACACTTATTATAAAGTCAGTAAGAGAGGCAAGTATAATAGCAACAGCTTTCCTCACCATAAGGCAGCTGCCAGGTTTCTATACATCTTCTGCTCTCCAAGGTAAAGATGCACATTTGACATCTCCATACCTATTATGTGCAGGACACGTGATCCCGAGAAATTGTCAGAGCCTTTTTCTTGTACTCCAAACCAGCTTTCTGTTCCTTGAATATTAAAACTCCAGGAAGTTGCCTGGCTTATTTATACCACTATCCCTCTCACAGCAGACAGCCAGATATAGCACACAGCAACACAGTCACAAATAGTAAAAAGGGTTATGATTTGTAAGACAAAGGCTATGTTTTTAAATGAACGATATTCATTGTAAAAATTTTGTTGAAAACACAGTACTTGTACCTTCTAAATATCAATAAATAAAACTAATAAAGATTTGAATCTAATGGACACATACAGACTGAAGACTGCGACCAACAGTTGTAGAATCCACATTCTTTTCAAACACATAAGACAGATTAGTAAAAAATGCAGCCATATCGGATCACAAAGCAAATGCCAACACATTTCAACAACTAGAAGCTATTGAAATGTCCATTCAGAATGATAAAATTGTGTATAATTATGTATATTATTTATTTTTCTTTCTTTCTTTCTTTTTTTTTTCCAGAGACAAGGTCTTGCTCTGTCACCCAGGCTGGTGTGCCTTGGCACAATCATAGCCCACTGCAACCTCAAACTCCTGGCCTCAAACGATCCTCCCACCTCAGCCTCTGAGGAGCTGGGACTACAAATACACACCCTCAGGACTGGCTAATTTTTAAATGTTTTGTAGAGATGGAGTCTCACTGTGTTGCCCAGGCTGGTCTTGAGCCCTGGGCCTCAAGTGATCCTCCCATCCTTGGCCTCCCAAAGTGTTGGGATTACAGGCATGAGCCACTGCACCTGGCAGGTATATTATTTCAATCAAATAGTTAATGTAAACAAATGACAACTACAGTCAATATTTTACGATTCTCGTAAAGACTAGAGACATTAGACATAATTACATACTTTATTATTTAATTTTTATGAAGTTTAGTAATGTCAGACAAAATATAGTGTTCAAAGATGCATGTTTAAAAATAAAACTCAGGCTGGGCGCGGTGGCTCACATCTGTAATCCCAGCAGTTTGGGAGGCTGAGGCAGGAGGATCACTTGAGGTCAGGGGTTTGAGACCAGCCTGGCCGACATGGTGAAATCCCGTCTGTACTAAAAATACAAAAATTATCCAGCTGTGGTTGCGGGCGTCTGTAGTCCCAGCTACAGGGGAGGCTAATGTTCTGTGCAGGAAATGCATGAGGGGAGAAGAAAAGGCACACACTCAATACCTTTAAGGGTAAACAAGGCAATGCAAATATAATAAGGAAATGGTATAATAAGCAAAGATATAATAAGACAATCAATATAATAAGCAGATTCATATAATAAGCAAATTACAATGAAAAGAGGTGAAGCGAAAAGATATTTACACTCACCAGACTGTGGAGGATTCACCACCAAACTGGGAAGCAACATCCTGGGCTCCAGAGTCGGCCACTCGTCTGTGCAGACAAGGAGGAGTTTCATGAAGCTTCCACATAGTCTGGGACCCTAGCTCTTCTTGTAACAGAGGTTCAGTTACGAGCGCCCTTCGTGACGGGGCTCAAAGAACACAAAAAGGTCGGCCTGTTTTTGCAATTGTCTATTGTTTTTCGATAACTAACGTATAGGAATAGATTGAAATAGGGATTTCTCCGAAACAGTGCTGGATGAACCCCTCAAGGAGCTTACACAACCTCTTCCGGGACTTGGTGACCTTGTTTCTGTCCACATCCAATTGAGTTCGCATTTAATATTTAACTATTCCTCCACAAGGCTGAGGCAGGAGAATCGCTTGAACCCACGAGTTTCAGTGAGCCGAGATCGTGCCACTGCACTTCAGGCTGGGTGACAGAGTGAGACTCAAATAATAATAATAATTATAATTAAGAACAATTTAAGGCTGGGCGCGGTGGCTCACGCCTATAATCCCAGCACTTTGGGAGGACGAGGCGGGCAGAGATCGAGACCATTCTGGCTAACATGGTGAAACCCTGTCTCTACTAAAAATACAAAAATTAGCAGGGCGAGGTGGCGGGCGCCTGTAGTCCCAGCTACTCGGGAGGCAGGAGAATGAGGTGAACCCGGGAGGCAGAGCTTGCAGTGAGCCGAGATCATGCACTGCACTCCAGCCTGGGTGACAGAGTGAGACTCCGTCACACAAAAATAAATAAATAAATAAATAAATAAATAAATAAATAAATAAAATAAATAAAAATAAAACTCAAAGTATTTTTTACAATGTTATAAAAGCCACAGTGATAGACTCTGTGATGAGAGAAAGAAGTCGTGGTTAGAAGATAGGATGGAAGAAGCCTCTGGAAGAAATGTTCTATTTCATGACTTGGTTTAGTTACATGAGTGTTTGCTTCCTGACACTGAAACTCTAAGATTCATGCAGAGTTTTACATTCAGCCTTTTCCACAAAGTGAGTTCTTTTAGGACCAGATCACCTCTTTGGCCTGGTTATCTGTAGTCAAATCCTTGAATTTGATATTTAAGTCCAATTTCTCATTTTTTGAATGGATCCAAATTATACCACAGTGGCATAAAATTGTTTTGAGCTGAAGACATTTGAGAATCAACAAATGCAGACAGAAGCTTTGTCTGAATTACGCCCTATCCTCACCCTATTATCAGACTATTAAGTTTACAGATAAGCCCCTATCTTCAGCTATTGACTAGCCACTTTCTTTGGGCCCTTCTGAGAATGGATATTAACAAACAAAATGAATACACTTTGTCTTTTCTCTTGTTTATCTTTCTCTTTAATCTGGTTTTTGTCATTTATTTTTTTTTTAAGTCAGGGTCTCACTCTGTCACCCAGAGTGGAGTGCAGTGGTGAGATTTCAGCTCACTGCAACCTTCATCTTCTGGGCCCAAGTTCAGCCTCCTGAGTAGCTGGGACTATAGGTGCACGCCATCATCGCCATCATGCTTGGCTAATTTTTGCATTTTCTTTTTTTTTTTTTCCAGAGACAGGGATTCATCATATTGCCCAGGCTGGTCTCCAACTTCCAGGCTTAAGCAATCCACCCACCTCCGTCTCCCAAAGGGCTAGGATTACAAAGGTGTGAGCCACAGTGCCAGGCCAGTTTTTTGTCATTTTAATTTGCAAGACTCTGAACACTGATTCTAAGAGGCTAGAGGAAAAATTATTTCTTTCTGACAAATTCTAGGTCTATGTGCTATTCCATTGGGAAAATGTATTGAGAATTACAATCCAAAACATGTTAACATTCATCAACATTAGAGAGGGATCACTGTTGAACTGTTTCAACGGTTTATGATAAATCACAATATGACAGTAATTGTTTGCAAAATTAGCTTTTACCTACCTGAAAGATTGATCAACAGTAGTTATTATATTTCCATGTTTTAGCTGTACAGGCTCATTAATATCAAACCCAGTTAACTATGTTGGATTTGTGGAGTGGAAACAAAATAATATGGCCTGTAAGTAGAAAGAAGAGAACAACTGGTAACTAATCAATAGGTAGAAAGTGAAAGGAAAAGCTTTAAAAATGGGCTTTCAAAAGCCCTGCTCTTTCATCTGCATTTTGCAGTGTTGATGTGTCGCTACAGGAAGCTGACTGCAGATGTCACATTCCACTCCCCTTATTTCAAAAGAATGGAGGTTTTTGTCTGGTTATAGCACCTTCTAAACCAATTACATTAATTTTTATTTTATTTATTTCTTTTCTTTTTTTTTTTTCCCCAAGACAGTTTCACTCTTGTTGCCCAGGCTGGAGTGCAATGGCACGCTCTTGGCTCACCGCAACTTCTGCCTCCTGGGTTCAAGTGATTCTCCTGCCTCAGCCTCCCAAGTAGCTGGGATTACAGGCATGTGCCACCATGCCTGGCTAATTTTGTATTTTTTTAAGTAGAGACAGGGTTTCTCCATGTTGGTCAGGCTGGTTTCAAATTTTCGACCTCAGGTGATCTGCCCACTTCGGCCTCCCAAAGTGCTGGAATTACAGGGGAGAGCCACCGCGCCTAGCCTTGCATGAATTTTTCAAACAAACAAACAACAAATTCACTAGAATTTTTTTTTTTTTTTTTTGAGATGGAGTTTCACTTGCATTGCTCAGGCTGGAGTGCAATGGCACAATCTCAGCTTACTACAACCTCTGCCTCCTGGGTTCAAGTAATTCTCCTGCCTCAGCCTCCAGAGTAGCTGGAATTACACGCACCTGCTACCATCTCCAGCTAATCTATTTTTTTATTTTTTTATTTTTAGTAGAGATGGGGTTTCGCCATGTTGTACAAGCTAGTCTTGAACTCCTGATCTCAGGTGATCTGCCTGCCTTGGCCTCCCAGAGTGCTGGGATTAGAGGCCTGGAAAAAAAAAATAACATTGACTAGTATGTTTGAATAGTAAATATAATGATATAAATGAATAACTTATTGGGCAATGTAAGTGATTTTTCATTTTGCAAATGACTTTTGTAAATATTATATCAGTAACTATTTTAAACATTAGAAACTAAGAGTACTTAAAAAATCACAATAAAATACAAAAATACAAAGTTGAATTGCCTTTTATGAAAACAGCTATGCTAAATGACAAATAAGGCGTACTTGAGGTCAGTGTGGAGAAAGATAAATTATTGTTAATACTTTCTGCTTTTGTCCTCAAAACCACTGAGTTTAAAGTTTAAGTTATCTCTACAAGTGCTGTTTTTTATGCTGGCACTTTACTATGCTTTAGTATCTTCTTTTACAAAAAACAGGATCAATTAGTACCTCAAAGTATTGTTCAAATAAATGAGTTATTCATGTCCTTCTTGTCCTGGCACCTAGTAAATGCCCTTGTATGGTAGCCTGTGATTATTGTTTAAACCCGCACTGACAGCCTCTATAGTCTCCTAACTTTTAAGTTATTATTCTGTTAGCTATGAGAACATGTTACCTAGATTAATGTCCTCTTTCCACAAAGAGATAACAGTAGCAGTTCCACCAGAAGAGAAAATTCCTAAGATCACATTAAACTCACTAAAAGAGTTTATAGTAAGGTTCCTTGTGTCTTTGGTGTTCCTGTTCCATCCTGTGATTTTTTTTTTTTTTTTTTGGTGACAGAGTCTCGCACTGTCATCCGGGCTGAGTGCAATGCCATGATCTCAGCTCACTGCAACCTCTGCCTCTTGGGTTCACGCGATTCTCCTGCGTCAGCCTCCTTAGTAGCTGGGATTACAGGCGCACGCCACCATGCCCGGCTATTTTTTTTGTATTTTTAGTAGAGATGGGGTTTCACTATGCTGGCCAGACTGGTCTTGAACTCCTGACCTCAGTTGATCCACCCACCTCGACCTCCCAAAGTGCTGGGATTACAGGCATGAGCCACTGTGCCGGCCCATCTTGTGATTTTAAAAGTTTGAGGAAACTGGCCAGACATGGTGGCTCACGCCTGTAATTCCAGCACTTTGGGAGGCCAAGGCAGGGGGAACACCTGAGGTCAGGAGTTTGAGACCAGCCTGGCCAACATGGTGAAACCCCATCTCTACTAAAAATACAAAATTAGTGGGGTGTGGTGGTGGGTCCTGTAATCCCAGCACTTTGGATTTTTTTTCTTTTTTTTTTGAGACAGAGTCTCGCTCTGTTGCCCAGACTGGAGTGCAGTGGTGCGATCTCAGCTCACTGCAAGCTCTGCCTATCGGGTTCACACCGTTCTCCTGCCTCAGTCTCCCAAGTAGCTGGGATTACAGGCACCCACCACCACGCCCGGCTAATTTTCTGTATTTTTGGTAGAGATGGGGTCTCAGCTTGTTAGCCAGGATTATTACTCACATAATTGAGCTCTTTGAGCGAACAGACACACCTCCCAGGTGGGTGTGAAATGGTCTGAGAGAGCAGGAAGGATCTGGCTTGTGGTTAGGGCTTGGGCCTGTTGAGAGCTGGTGGCTTCAGGAAGCTGAAGCTTATCAGTTTGCGCAGATGTGGGGTTGGGGAGTGGGGAGAGGGAAGGGTGAGGCTTTAAAGTCACCAGCAATCAAACATCAAACATCAAAAATGGAGTCTGATTCCTTATGGTATTCAGTAAATTCTGTACTGAGAATGTCAGGATGAAGTCATGGTGTATTATCTTTCAAAATTTAAAATAAAATAGATTTCCTTATATATCCACTGAAGAGACCTTGAATTTACCCCATAGTTATGAGTGTCCTTACATTCTAGATTATGACCTTGAAAACCATTTTCCATTAAAGGAAGTCAAGTTTCCTTGTAGAAATGGTGGATTTCAGATGCAGAGCAGGAAACCTACAGGATGGTCCTGGAACATTTTGTCACATTAACAAGCAAGGATTCTGTAAAAAACAAAACAAAACAAAACAATACAAAACCTACTGTGATCATGTCTGAAGGACCCAGGAGCCAATCTGAAGAGACCCTCCTCTGCTTAACATTGGGAAGCTGCGATCTTCGGTAAAAATAATGTCTGCCATAATTTGAAACACATCAAATATGTTTAAATTCCTCAAATTCACGATGATACTTTTCAAAAAGGAAGAATGGAAGAAAGAAGGGAGGAAGAGAAGCTCATTATATACCTTTGGACCATGCAGGGTGATATGGTTTGGATCTGTGTCCCTGCCCAAACTCATGTCAAATTGTCATCCCCCATGTTGGAGGTGGTGACTGGTGCAGATTCTTATGGTTGAACACCATCCCTCTTGGTGCTGTCACTGCATAGTGAGCTCTCCTGAAATCTGGTTGTTTAACAGTGTGTGGTGCCTCGCCCCTCTCTCTTCCTCATACTCCAGCCATGGGAAGTGCCTTGCTGCACCTTTGCCTTCTGCCATGAGTGGAAACTTCCTGAGGCCTCCCAGAAGCAGAAGCCGCTATGCTTCCTGTACAACCAGCACAACCATGAGTCAATTAAACCCTTTTTCTTTATAAATTACTCAGTTTCAGGTATTTCTTTATAGCAATGCAAGAATGAACTAATACAAAAGGAAATCAGCCATTTCGGCAAAAAAAGGGACAGGACCAAGCTTTCATCTGCTCATGGTGTTGGGACTGGACCCCAGTGTAACCACACAGTTGATCCTCAGGGAGTTTCTCTCTATAGATGTATTGAGTAAATGAATGGAGAAGGAAAATGGACGTAGAATATCATAACTATGTACAGCCTTAATGAAAAAATAAATCTAGGCAATTGTGTAACTCAAAGACTGCTCACAGCACAAAAGGAGACGGGACGTGGCATGCACCCTGCAGGAAGTGTCCACCTTGGTCTCTGAGTAGTCTGGAAAAACATCACCCTGCAGGATCTGCCAGTTTACAAGAACCACGGGGAACAGGGAAACTGGGAAACTTCACTAGTGGAGTATCATAAACAAAATCCAGAATGTGGGTGACTCTACGGGATGAAGAATGCGATTTCTTCAAAACACTGCAAGGAAACAAAAAAAGAGGGCAAGGGAACCAACTTTTTAATGTTATTTTAAGATGGCGTCTTGCTCTGTCGCTCAGGATAGAATGCGGTGGCACAATCTCAACTCACTGCAACCTCTGCCTCCCAGGTTCAAGCGATCCTCTTGCCTTAGTCTCTGGAGCAGCTGGGATTACAGGCACCTGCCACCATGCCCAGCTAATTTTTGTATTTTTAGTAGAGACAGGGTTTCACCATGTTGGCCAGGTTGGTCTTGAACTCCTGACCTCAAATGATCTGCCCACCTTGGCCTCCCAAAGTGTTGGGATTACAGGCGTGAGCCACCGTGCCTGGCCAAGAACCAATATATTTTAAAGCAGATCAAAGGACTTAGACTCACTTTCCTCCCACCAACAACTTTAAAACTGGACAACATACCTTAGGCAGAACTTTTCTGGTATTCTACTACAGCCAGCACAAGGCTGAGATCCTTGAGAGAAGGGAGGCATATAACCTGAGCTCCTCCTTCCCCTCACTCCCAGATTTCAGTTAGGGTGCAGGGAGGTGAGACCACATGGAGAGGAATGGCCTCTTTGCTCTAAGAAGGCGGAGATTGGAGTTTGTGACTGTGGAGAAAGGTGGGTTTGTGGGTGAGGCTGCGTGGGAGGAAGCTGCACAGGGCAGGGGCAGGCAGTGGTCTGCCGGAGAGGTGCTGTCAGTCCTTAGCCAAGGGCTGGATTTGGAAAGTTCAAGGAAAGGCTCTGCAAGGAGACTCTGCAGGAAACAGCCACTGAGAGAAAAATCTGCCCACCTGGATTTTCATATACAAGGGATATGGTTTGGCTGTGTCTTCACCCAAATCTCATCTTGAATTGCAGCTCCCATAATTCCCACGTGTTGTGGGAGGGACCCAGTGGGAGTTAATTGAATCATGGGAGTGGTTTCCCCCATACTGTTCTCGTGGTGGTGAGTAAGTCTCACGAGATCTGATGGTTTTATAAGGGGAAACCCCTTTCGCTTGGTTCTCATTCTGTCTTGCCTTGCTGCCATGCAAAAATGCCTTTTGCCTTCCGCCTTCTCCCATGGTTGTGAGACCTCCCCAGCCATGTGGAACTGAGTCCATTAAACCTCTTTTTCTTTACAAATTACTGAGTCTCGGGTATGTCTTTATTAACAGCATGAAAACAGACTAATGCACCAACGAACATGTCTTGTTAAAATAAGGGTGAAATAAAGCCACTTTCAGAGAAATAAAAACAGAACTCATTCCCATCACATCAGGGAAATGCCTTTTAAACCCACAATTAGAAAGTCACACCCACCTTGATGGTTCAGACAAAATAGACAGCAAACAGCAAATGGGGAGGAGGTGGGGCCAGTGAAACTCTCATACTTGGCTGGTGGGAACATTAATGGTAAAACTGTGCTGCGAAAACTCTAGGCAGTTTCTTACAAAGTTAAATAGACATCTTTCCTGTGATCCAGCAATTCCACTATGAGGCATTTGCTGAAGAGAAAATGAAGGCATGTTGCCACAAGAGACTTGGATAAGCAACTTTACTCACTCTATCCAAAACTTGGGAACAATCCAAATAGCCATCAACAGGATATTTCCTAACAGAATAAATAACAAAATAAATTGCATTATATTCAGATGGTGAAATACTACAAAGGAATGAACAAAAATTACATGCACATGATATTGGTATGTGCAACACTGTGGATGAATCTCAAAAACATTATATAGGGCAAAAGAAGTGTGGCAGATAAAAGAATGTATTGTTTAATTCTATTTATGTGAATTTCCAAAACAGGCAAAAGTATTCTGTGATAATGGAAACCAGATCAGCTGTTTCCTCTGGGCTGGGTTCATGGGGAGAGGGAAGGGAATTTTCAGAGGTGATAGAAACTTCCACGTTTTGATTGATGTGTTGATCACACAGGTGGTTCACATTTGCCAAAACTCTTAGAACTATACACTTCACATCTGTTCATTTTACTATGCGTACATTTTTTACCTTAATTAAAGAAACTTTAAAAACTAACCAGATACAATTTATGGGGCTTATTGGGACTTGAATTGGAAAAATCAACTGTTAACTACACTTTTATGAAGCAGTTGGAGAAATTTGAACATTGAAATTTGATGGCATCCAGGAAATACTTTTTGGTGTGATGAGTGTATTATTAGTGTGGCAATGGCATTGTTATATTAAAAAGAGTCTTTATCTGTTAGTGACACACCCTGGAATATTTATGGAGGAAGAGAGATGATTTCTCACATTTGCTCCAAAATAATCCCTCAGGGGCGGGGTACAGTGTGGCTGAAGTGTCCTGGGGACAGGGGTTAATAGATGACACCTAGCTATGAACGTCAGTCTCTGAAGCTAGGTGATGGGTACACGGGGTTTGTGTATTTTCTTTTCTTTTTTTGAGATGGAGTCTCTCTCTGTCGCCCAAGCTGGAGTGCAGTGACTCGATCTCGGCTCACTGCAACCTCCGTCTCCTGCCTCTGCCTCCCCAGCAGCTGGGATTGCAGGACCGTGCCACCATGCCCAGCTAATTTTTGCATTTTTAGTAGAGACGGGGTTTCACCATGTAGGCCAGGCTGGTCTCAAACTTTCGACCTCAAGTAATCCACCGGCCTCCGCCTTCCAAAGTGCTGGGATTGCAGGCGTGATCCACCGCGCCCGCCAGTTTGTGATTCTTTCTACTTATGTATATGTTAAAAATTTTGGCTGGGCGCGGTGGCTCAAGCCTGTAATCCCAGCACTTTGGGAGGCCGAGACGGGCGGATCACGAGGTCAGGAGATCGAGCCCATCCTGGCTAACACGGTGAAACCCCGTCTCTACTAAAAAGTACAAAAAACTAGCCGGGCGAGGTGGTGGGTGCCTGTAGTCCCAGCTACTCGGGAGGCTGAGGCCGGAGAATGGCGTGAACCCAGGAGGCAGAGCTTGCAGTGAGCTGAGATCCGGCCACTGCACTCCAGCCTGGGCGACAGAGCGAGACTCCGTCTCAAAAAAAAAAAAAAAAATTTTGCACTAGAACAAGGTTTTACAATGAAGTATTTCAGCCATGAAGAACATCAGGAAGTCAGTCGTGGCGGGCATGGGGTTCCGTGGCAGGGGTGGAGCTGGCAGGTAGAGATGCCAGGCCCTGGTGCCGGGGCGCGCCCTACGCCTGGGGTGCCCGTGGAGACCCGCGTCCTGGGGAGTTCCTGGGTCCTGACAGCCTCAAGGCCCCTGGCTCTGGGCGGCCTCAGCGTTGTGGTGTCCCCCGCTGGCTTTCCGCACAGACAGCCCGACCCCTGTTAGAAAAGGAACTTCCCTTAACATTTAAAGTACACCAATTGCCAACATTTCAAACACAAATCTAGCTTTCTGGCTTCTCTTGAAAGAGCAAAGGATCAGGTCACCCTCCCAGGCCCAGACTCCACGGTCGGCTGCCGCCGAGTGGCCCACAGAGGAGGACCCGGAGCCCGCGCCCCCCACGCGGCGCCCCCCACGCGGCGCCCCCCACGCGGCGCCCCCCACGCGGCGCCCCCCACGCGGCGCCCCCCAACGCGGCGCTCCCTCCGCCGCGCCCCCAGCTCGCGCCCCCGAAGCGCCCCCTCCGAAGCGCCCTCTCCGAAGCGCCCTCTCCGAAGCGCCCTCAACCTGCGTTCCCGCCCGCGCCCCCGCAGTGCCCCCTCCGCAGCGCCCCCAGACCATGTCCCCGGCCCGCGCCCCAGCCGGCGCCCCGCGGCGCACCCGCATGTCCGTCGCGGGAGCTGAGCCCACGAGGCCCTGGAGCGCGGTGGCTGGGCCCGTAGCGCCACCTGGCGGCGGATCAGGGCCCCCGCGCCCTTGCGTCCCTGGAAGTGGGAGAAGGGGCAGGGGGCTCCACCCTGCACCACCACCCCCAGCGCGCTCCCGAGGCCGTTCCCCAAGGATGCGCGGGCCCCAGGGGAGAGCGACGCTGCCCGCGCGGCGCTTTCCTGGCCGCCTGGAGTCCGGGAACGGCGAATCCCGCTCGCAGCGGACCGAGGCGAGGCGCAGCGGGACGGAATCGGTGGGAACGGAAACAGCGGTCACCCGGAAGCCCAGAACCAGCGAGTACGCGGTGCAGTGTTCGCTTCCCAAACGTTGTGGGACAAACGCCTTTCAACTGTTTCTGGACGCCCGTGGGCCGGCGTTACCCTGTTGAGGTATTCCTTTCGATTAGCTTAGTATTGTTAGTACTGTTATTATTTGGAAACTTTAGCCTACAACGATATATTTATTAATTTGGAAAATGAAGACATATCTGCCCAATCAGCCGCTCTGTTTCAGGCATTCACCTCTGGTCCGTTTGATCTCAGGCAGCCTGCTGAAAAGGATGAACCGGGCAGCTGGAGTTGTCCAGGGACACTGAGCCTGCGGGGCGCACGGAGGGGCCTCGAGCGCGTGGCCCTGCGCGTCCCGGGGGTGCCCGCTGTCCGCAGCCGCCTCGGTAGCTCCGCCACCACCCCTGGGAGATGGAACAGCGGGTGTGGGGAGGAAGGAACCCCGTTTTGGTGAAGTTCTAGTTCCAGGCTGCTAGAAGCGTTCTTCAGGTCAGCTCTGGAGAGGATTAGACTGGGAGAGGTCTGCGGGAGTATGTTTTCAGGAGCTTAATGGGTGGCGAGCCCGCAGTGTTATAATTTTCATTGCGGGCCGGTCCTATCTCAGGCACTCTGCTGAGCTTTGCGGGTTTCTCCTAGTCCTACTCAACCACCCTGTGCCCCAGGCTCTTCCCATCCAGGCCAGGGCCAGGGTGAGGCCAGCAGGGAACCTGAGGTCCAGAACTTAAGGAAGCGCTCACTCTCAGGCCTGGCTCTCCACCAGCACAACCCCGAGAGTGGGTGCCTCCTTAAATGTTGCACCCCAGGTGCCTGTCTCACCTGGTCCGGATCCCACCTTGCGAAGGAGGAATCCAGAGGTCAGAGAGGTGCGAATGCTTCCTTCCATGGCCGGACTGGGCAGATTGGATGCTTCAGAGCCGGGTTGTGAACCCGATGGCTTTGATTCTAGGGTCCTCACTCTGAATATCTAAGTCACCGGTTTCTTCTCTCCTCTCTAGGCGTCCCCAGACCCCAGGTGCTTATTTTGTTTTAAGGGTCACTTGCCCAAGTTTTGTTTTGCTTTGCTTTGTTTCATTTTGCAGATGTCTCAACTCTTGGTGGGTCTCTTGGCTGCAAGGCGGTGGAGGCTCCAGGGCTGGCCTGCGTAGTGTGTGAGGTGCCTTCATGGCCTGAACTGAGTCCCTGCCTGGACTGAGACTGGTGGGTTGCGATCTGGAGCTGTATCCCTATGGCTGCCTTAGGGCTGAACGTTCAGCCTGACAAGTGAAGGCTTCTGCAGTAGGCAAGGTCTCACTTAAAGTACCCTTGCTGGCTGTACACACTAGCCTGCCCTCATGCCCTTCTCTCAGCACCCCACCGAGACCGCACTTGCCTCTGGGCAGTTATCAAAGACTGAAGTTTTATTTCCCATTGTAGTTTAGCTAATAATGGTGATAGTCACAGCAGTGTCTCCCACTGTCATGAGCCTGGCCTGACACTCCTTACACTTTGTCTTCTATCTCATGAACCTTCCCGACAATCATCTCCATTCACAGATGGGGACTGGAGCCTCAGAGAGGGAGGTGGTTTGGTCCATGCCACATGACTAGTCTGCTAGTCTGTGGCAGAGCAGGGGACCTGCAGGTTTGTCTGCAATTCTGTTGGCCAGACTCCCTCTCTGCGACATCTCTGTGTCTAAAGAGACGTCTGTCTGTTGAGAGTGGGGGCTGCTGCTGCCTCTCTGCTTTAGATGGCTGAACGGGGCTTCACCAAGGCCTTTCCAAGGGGTGTTGCCCAGTGGTTAGGGGTGGTGTGGGAAGACACGAACTAATTGCTGGGAGGCCCGTACTGTTGACAGGGACACGCGTGACTGGGGGAGAAGGCAGAGGCTCCAGCCTGGGAAGTTTGCTGTGGCTGCTCATAGTGTGGGGTCCATGGGAACAGACTCAGTGAAATGGTGGCAGTGGAGAGCCTGCTGTGTCCTTTGTGTGTTCTGGGCTCTTAGAATCTTGGAACAGCTCACTTGGTGCTTGATGTATAAAGTAACCTCATTATCAAAATTTTGGAAATATTCATTTTGAGACATCAGCAATGTCCTTTTGTAATTGGGTACTTAGTTAGAAATAATGACCAAATTATTTCATGTGTTCTAAAACGTGACACTATCTGATCGGACATTTGAAAGGACTTGTTAACCATCAATGACTCCTGTACAATTAGAAGGGCAAAGAATCGGGTATATTTCTAAAATGTTACAGAAGCGACAAGCATTCAGGGTTTTTTTTTTTCATATTTTGCATAACATCCATAAAATCATCTTCGTGCATAGAAATACATCCTCTCACGTGAGCACTAGCTGTGGAGGCTGAGAAACTGGGCGTTGGGGAGACATTTATGTTCCTTTCCACCTTCTTATCACAGTAGTGCTAACCTTCTCTGAGCTATAAAAGAGCAATAGGAACAGTGACATTGGGTTGATTTTGGGTATTGCATGAGATAAAATTCCTATCATTGGTTGAATTGCATCCTCATACCCCAGAATTCCTATGTTGAATTCCTAATACCCAGTACCTCGGAATATGACTGTATTTGGAGATAGAGCTTTAAAGATCAATCTTAAGTTAAGGTAAAATGAGGTTATTAGGGTGGGCCCTAATCCAATCTGAGTGGTGTCCTGATAAGAAAAGATCAGGAGACAGGCAGATACAGAGAGAAGACCTGTGCAGACACAGGCAGAGAATGGCTGTCTACAAGCCAAGGAGAGAGGCCTTAGAAGAAACCAGTCCTGCCAACACCCTGATCTAGGACTTCCAGCCTCTAAAACGGGGAGGAAATAAATTCCTGTTGTTTAAGCTCCCCCGCCCCTGCCCATCTGTGGTGTTTTGTTATGGCAGCCCCCCCACACTAATGCAGTGGCTAGTTGAGTCCTAGTACATACAAGGCCCTCAGGACACTCTAATGCCTTTTTCTTCTCTTGTCCGCCTTTAGGAGGCCCTAGACTTTATTAATTCACGACCTTCTTAAGATTGGGGACGGTGTCATGCTTATCTTGGTATCCACTGTATCTATCATGCACTGAAAGCCTGGGGCACGAGTGAGTGAATCCAGACACTATTTCTCCAGGTGTGTTCTGTGGCATAGAGTCCCAAAAGATGCTCCATTTGGCTGGGGGCGGGGGCTCATGCCTATAATTCCAACAATTTGGAGGCCGAGGCTGGAGGATCACATGAGGCCAGGAGTTTGAGACCAGCCTGGCCAACATGGTAAAACCCTGTCTCTACTAAAAATACAAAAAATCAGCTGGCATGTGCCTGTAATCCCAGCTACTCAGGAGGCTGAGGTACAAGAATCACTTGAACCTGGAAGGTGGAGGTTGCGGTGAGCCAAGATCACACCATGGCACTCCAGCCTGGGTGACAGAATGAGACTTTATCTCAAAAAAAAAGATGCTCCATTTGAAAAGAGGTCCTCAGGTGAGATGACTCGGGAAATACTGTATAGCATATTTCCTGCCTGAAGACTTGCACACAGTGTCCATGATCACTGTACATGAGTCTCTAAGAGGCTGTGCAGTAAATAAATACATTGGCAAACCTAACATTTCCAACCAGTTGACCACGGGAGTGTTTTGTATAAAACCCTTCCCATGTGCTGGGGAATGATGTTCTTCAAACTAGTTGAGCCAAACTAGCCTCAAAGACTATTTATTACTTTCATCTGGACAGAAAGAGCTCTGCAAAGCTGCAGAGGATGTCTTTGGCTAGCACCATGTTTTGAATAATAATAATAATTGCTATTATTTTTCTTTTTTTGAGATGGAGTCTCACTCTGTTGCCCAGGCTGGAGTGCCATGGTGCGATCTCCGCTCACCGCAACCTCCGCCTCCTGTGTTCAAGTGATTCTCCTGTCTCAGCCTCCTGAGTAGCTGGGATTACAGGCATGCGCCACCACGCCCGCTAATTTTTTTTTAATTTTTGTATTTTTAGTAGAGACAGGGTTTCACCTTCTTGGTCAGGATAGTCTTGAACTCCTGACCTCGTGATCCGCCTGCCTCAGCCTCCCAAAGTGCTGGAATTACAGGTGTGAGCCACTGCTCCCTGCCTCGAATAATTATTTTTAGTTAGGCACAGTTTAGTGAAAAGACAATGCAGTGTACATGTCCTAGACATTCTTTGAGAGCCGTTTTAAATAGTTTTTTGTTTGTTTGTTTGTTTTAACTTCATCTGATTTACTTCTCATAATGGCCTGTGGTTCCTTTTTTCCCTCAAATTCTGCATCTTAAGCCAGGTAGGTAAATGGAGGCTAATTAATTGATACCTGCATGTACATTTAATATGCATGCCTGTTTTCATCCATTTTACCCATTCTCCTACTTTAAAATCCTCTCCCGTCAATGTTATTCACAAAAGGCAAATGAAGGCAGTGTATTTGTAATAGCCAACTGCAAGAAACTCTCCAAATATCTGTCAACAGTAGACAATGGTGAGAAAGAATAAACTACGTAGAGACTTAATATTGAGGAAAAGGAGTCATATACAAAGAACACATCCATGAGGCTCTTTGCAAGTGTTTACCTTGGGTGGAAGGTTTGCTGGGAAGGGCATGAGGCAGCGGGTGAAGTTCTGGTCTTGGTCTGGGTGCCTGGGGCCAGAGTGGATTTGCTTTGCAGAAGTTCACTGAGCTGAGTTTTTGTGATTTGTGCATGTTCCTGTAAGTACATCAGAGTCCAACAAAATGTTCCAAACTGCAAAAGAAAAAGGGCAAATGAAGCTTAGCTCGATTTTATTTATTTCCGGGAGGAGATAGAATTTCCTTAAGTTGTTTTTGTTTTTGTTTTTGTTTTTTGACAGGATTTTGCTCTGTTTCCCAAGCTGGGGCAGAGTGGCACAATCATGATTCACTGTGGTCTCAACCTCTTGGGCTTAATGGATCCTCCCACCTCAGCCTCCCGAGTAGCTGGGACTATGGGTGCACGCCACCACGCTCAGCTAATTTTTGTGTTTTTTTTGGAGACAAGTTTTCACCATGTTTCCCAGTCTGGTCTTGAACTCCCAGGTTCAAGCAATCTGCCCATTTGGGCCTCCCAAAGGGCTAGGATTATAGGCATGAGCCACTGTGCCTGGCCCTTAGTAAGTTTTTTTTCTTTTTGATAATTATTTCAGATTCAATGGTAACTTCTAAACTTCAGAAAAGTCTTTAACAGAAATTCCCAAGGAAGTAGCTCCTACAAGAGAGAAATGGACTCCTTCCTCTCTTCTCTGTTCTCAGGTCATTTGTCCTGCCTCAGCCTCTCCAAATGGTGGGTCTCTGCCTGGGGAGGCTCTGGAGAGGCTCTGGGAAGTGATTCAAGACCAAGGGGAAGGAGAAAGGTCTGCTCTGGGCTCCTCAGCCCTGAAAGGAAGCCGCAGTGCCCTTACTGCAGTAGAGGTGATAAGCTCCAGAGATGTTTCATCCCAAAGACTTCCTAAGACTTCCTGGTCCACTGGGAACCAGAGGAGTGTTAGTAAACCAGCCTACATCCTTTTATTTTAGAGGGAATTCATACTCCTGTTAGTGCCCGTCTCCCAGTGAAACTGTGTCCATGGAGGGAGAAATCTCTGGGCCTTTTGTTGGTAAAATGTTGTGGAGCTTACAGTTGGTGACCTTGGCTTGAGCTAAGCTGGATGGGGGGTAGAGGGGATTCTCTATGTGCCTGAGGCTCCGTCATTGTTCCCTGCAGCCATCGTGGCAGCCCAGAGGTGACCTGAGCAGAGCAGCCTCCTCAGCCCTTGCTCCACCTGGAAGTTGTCTGGGAAAAAAAAAAAGCTTTTTTTAATATGATTGTTGGCCACAAGCTATCTTCTTTTGAAAAGTATCTGTTTGTGGTTTTCTGAAGATAAAATGAGATGATCTATGGAGTTTAGAGGTGCCTCACACATTTATTTGCACTCAATAAACACCAGTGGCTTTGGTGTGGGAGTGTAAATGCGTTTAGCCATTGTGGAAGACGGTGTGGCCATTCCTCAAAGACCTAAAGACAGAAGTACCATTTGACCCAGCAATCCCATTATGGAATATATACCCAAAGGAATAGAAATCATTCTATGATAAAGACACATGTACATGAATGTTCACTGCAGCACTATTCACCATTGCAAAGACATGGAATCAATCTAAATGCCCATCAATGACAGACCGGATAAAGAAAATGTGATACATATATACCATGGAATACTATTCAGCCATAAAAAAGAATGAGATCATGTCCTTTGCAGGGACATGGATGGAGCTGGAAGCCATTATCCTCAGCAAACTAATGCAGGAACAGAAAACCAAATCCTGCATGTTCTCACTTATAAGTGGGAGCTAAACGATGAGAACTCACGGACACATCAAAGGGAACAACACATACTAGGGCCTTTCAGAGGGTGGAGGGTAGGAGGAGGCAGAGGATCAGGAAAAATAACTAGTAGGTACTAGGCTTAATACCTGGGTGATGAAATAATCTGTGCCTCAAACTTCCATGACACAAGTTTTCCTATATAGCAGACCTGTCCTTGTACCCCTGAAATTAAAAGTTCTCCCCCACCAAAACAAAAACAAAAAACAACGAAGGAATATTCCTTCCTAGAGATCTATAATCAATATCATAAAGATCCCCTTGCTGGTGGTTACCCAACTAAGAGTTCATGGAGCAACAGTTTAACTTTTAAAATCAAAGCTGTACATACACCTGATTTTCTTTTAAAATCAAAGCTGTACATACACCTGATTTAAAAAACAAAATAGGTTTAGAAGGCTTGTTACAAAGCACACACCCCTGCAACTCAGAGCAACCCTGTTTGGCCCACCTGCTGTTATTCCTTTCCCAGGAGGCAACTGCTTTGGATCCTTTTAGTTAACCAGCAGTGCAGCGACAGAGTCTGTGTTGTGCAATCCTTCTTGCTGTCTCGTTGTTGAGCATCCTTCCCACTGAGGAGATGATAAAGCACACCAGGTTCTTCCCTGTCAACCCCGCAAACCCCACTCATGCCCTTACTATCCATGCATGCTTCTCATGTACTTACATTGTGATTGCGACTGCAACAGTGTCCATTCTTACAGCTATGTAAATGCTGTTTGAAGCTAAGCCATGTAGTAAATGATGGTTACCATTTACTTGATCGAAGATTTATTTTTTTTTTCCTGGAGTCAATTTTCTTTAACTTTTTTTCCCCTTGCTCTGTTTTATGCATTCATCACAGAGTCATTTGTCTTGACCTTCAAGATATCTACTTGAGGAAGCCTCTCCCAGAGCTTCTGACGGGGCATCTGGCCTGCACCCGTTACTTCCTAGACCCAGTGCCTCATGGGGCCTGGCTTCTCCGTACCCTTGCTCTGGGGTTCTCTTCTCTTCCAGGTGCTTGACCCTGAGAAGTCTTCTTCTTTCTTGGTTTGCTATTGAGCACCCCCGCTGGCCATCTCCTAAGAAACAGTGCATGGGAAGGAGTTTAAAGAACATGTGTGTCTGGGCCCGGCGCAGTGGCTCACGCCTGTAATCCCAGCATTTTGGGAGGCTGAGGCAGGCGGACCACCTGAGGTCAGGAGTTTGAGACCAGTCTGGCCAATGTGGCGAAACCAGGTCTCTATTAAAAATACAAAAAAATTACCAGGTGTGGTGGTGGGCGCCTGTAATCCCAGCTACTCAGGAGGCTGAGGCAGGAGAATTGCTTGAACCCATGAGGTGGAGACTGCAGTGAGTCGAGATCACACCATTGCACTCCAGCCTGGGCAACAAGAGCGAAACTGCCTAAACTCAAACAAACAAACAAACAAAAAACATGCTTGTCGGAAAATGCCATTATTCTACCTTACACCTGCTCTGTTCCTAGCTAGGAAATCATTTTCCTTTAGAATTTTGGAGGCTTCAGTCCCTTGTTTTTTGGCTCCTGGTTTTGTTGTCAAGAGGCCTGAAGCCACCCTGATCCCTGATCCTTACCTGTGGCCTGTTTTTCGTTTGCCTTTTTCCTCTCTGGAAGTTGGAGGGATCTTCTGCTTGTCCTGAGAGCTCTGAGTTTTCATCGTAATGTGCGTTTCCATGGGCCCTACTTTCATCAATTGGATTCAGGCTGCTTGTGAGGCCCTTTAAGCTAGAATTTCATGATCTGGGGTGTTCTCTAGGATGATTTATTTCCTCCCCTTGGTCTTCACTACTCTTTCTTTCTGGAAACTCTTGTGATTTGGATATTTGACCTCCTGGGCTGAATCTTTCATTTGCTTGTCCTTTCTCTCCTATTATCAATTTCTTTTTCTTTTGGGTGTCTGGGAGATCGCCTTGGTTTTTTTTTTTTTTTTTTTTTTGGTTCCAATCTTTTTGTTGATTTTTAAACCTTTGTTATAGTATTTTTAGTTTCCAGGAACAATTTTTTGTTCTCTAAATATTCCTTTTTATGAATCTCTGTCCTTTTTGAATGATTTTAATATCTGCTCCCAGCTCTCTGTGGATATTAATGATTTTTTTTTCCTTTTCCATATACAGTTTCCATTTGCCCTGAGTTGTGTCCTTCTGTCCATCTGTTTCGGTCTCTCTCTTCCACGTGGTTAGAGCACACACCCCCATGTCAGTCTCTTTAGCTCTTTCCTTCCTTTCGGATGGTTGGATTCCCTGAGGAAGACATCCCTGCTCTCTTGCCTGGAGGGCACAGCCCTGTTGTCAGTTTTCTGAGAGCCCAGTTGGGAAACAGGCTGCTGGTATGCACTGAGCCCCCCTGTTTCTACAGGAATTTCCAGTCCTCAATTGTGTCCAGGGTCTCTCAGCCCAGGGACCTCTTTCACAGGCCTCTGGCCTTTCTCTGGAGTGGAAAGGGACAGCAGCATCTGGTCGAGGGGAGTGGGAGAGGAGCCAGAGGCTGTCACCACCTTGTAACTGGCATCCAATCCCATCCCACCTTGGGACCAACCCTCAGAGAATGCTAAGCAGCTCTTCATGTGCTTCTCTCTGGTTCCTCCTCCCCACCGCCTGTGGCTCCTGCGCACCGTGTCCCCAGCCTCCCTTCCCCAGGTAAACCAGGTCAGTGTTGGTTTTCTCTGGCCAAGTTAAAGTTCCACATTCAGGGGCCAATTAGTCAGCTACCATTTGTCTATCAGCCCTCAGCTTTCAAAATGTTCTTGTAATTGTCTTTTTTTTTTTTTGAGACGGGATCTCACTTTGTCCCCCAGGTTGGAGTTCAGCAGCATGATCTCCGCTCACTGCAACCTCCATCTTCCAGGCTCGAGCCATCCTCCCACCTTAGCCTCCTGAGTAGCTGGGACTACAGGTGTGTGCCACAACACCCAGCCAATTTTTTCTTTTCCTTTTTTCTTTCTTTTGTATTTTTGGTAGGATATGGAGTATCACCATGTTGCCCAGACTGGTCTTGAACTCCTGAGCTTAACCAACCCACCTGACATGGCTTCCCAAAGTGCTGGGATTGTAGGCGTGAGCCACCACGCCCAGCTGCAATTGTCTCCTCTTATTCTTCACATTTTTGTGAGAGTTTTGCTAGTTTGTTTTATTTTCATTTTAGTTAAGCTCTATAATCCTCAGACTGTAGTGTGAGGTGTTTTGGAGGCATGTGTATCAGAAGCCCCTTTTTCCCAGGAAGGACTCCAAGTTTCTGAGGCTTTGAGCTCATCTCTCTCTTTGAGCCTCACGTTTTTTTCTTTATTCAGGAATGAGAAGTATTAGTATACATTTACCTGAACCCACAGCACCCTATGAGGGAGGGCGACTGACATGACAAGCTCAGTTGATGAGTGACTGTATTCAGATTCTCTAGTAACTGAGTTCCAGCTGGGGTTCATGGGTGCAGCTCCTCTCCCCAGACCCCTGAGAACACACCCACTCGGGGAGAACATCAGGAGTGACACCCTGTAGCTCAGGAGCTTAGTGACTTGGTGCGCCTTATTCCAGACCCAAATCCAGCTGGACACCTCAGAAGCATCTTTAGGAAATGTGCATGAAGGTCCCGGTTTCCAATGCTCCCAAGTCCTCCCAAATGATGCGTACAATCCTAGGAAGCCCTGATTCCTGCGTCTTCACTGCTGCGTATACATCCTGATGGTTTCCTGTGGCTTCTCCAGGCCGTCAGCACACGCAGATAACCTCAGAGCAATGAAAAGGGTCGCTGGATGCAGCCCCTGGCTCTGAACAGTTGGGTGTCTCCATTGCTAGCTCTCTATTTGATGCAGGCGGACTTGGAGACAGCGTGTTGGGGAAACTGATTGTAATTAGAAAACCCCCCCTCAGGGTGGGCTCCCCTCTTATGATGGAGACCCCATGCCTACTCCCAGCCCCCTCCTCTGGGGATTGGAGGTTTTGTTCCATTTACCATAACTGGGATCTCAGAGAAAGGGCTTGGAATGAAACACACAGCAGGTGCTACCTGTGATAAGTTTTACACATTTTATTTGCCTTAATCAATTACTTGTTCTCCATGGCAGTTCCTGACCCTGTAGATGCTCAGTGATAGATATGAAATGAAGAGAGTTTCCCCAAACCTTCCCATGACTCGTGGCTGACTTTATGCTGCAGACTTTGCTGTGGCTTGTGACGCTGGGCTCTTCTGGTGGATTTTCACTTTCCTTTGCAGTGCGTGACCCTTCCATTAGGATAAGCACAGTTTTGTATCTTTTCTTCTGTTGCTGTTAAACTCGAGTCTGCATCTCCAAACTTTGAATTCCACTCTTGTTCTCAGACCTAGCTTTTTTTTCATTAATCGGCTTTATTTTTATGAGCAGTTATGGATTTACAGAAACATCGAGTGGAAAGTACAGTGTTCATATATCTCTGAGAACCCCCCTTGCCACTTTCTTTGGTATGGTTGATTGGTTGTAATTGATGAGCCAGTATTGAGATGTTATTATTAACTGAAGTCCATAGTTTATGGTAGGATTGACTCTTTGTGCTGTGCATTCTGTGGGTTTTGACGAATGTCTAACATCACGTGTCCACATCACAGTATCATACAGAATAGATTCCCTGCCCTAAAAGTCCTCTGTGGTCTTCCTATTCAACCCTCCCTTCCCTTCTCCAATCCCAGCGTCCCTGATATATTTACTGTCTCCACAGTTTTGTCTTTTCTAGGATGTCTTATAGGTGGGACCACACAGTATGTCACCTTTTCAGATTGGCTTCTTTCACTTAGCAATACGCATCTAAGATTTCTTCATGTCTTCTTGTGGCTTGGTATCTCATTTCTTCTTATCACTGACTTATATTTCATTGTATGGATACACTATGGTATTTATCTATTCACCTATTGAAGGACATCTTGGCTGCTTTCAAGTTTTGGCAATTACTAATAAAGCTGCTGTAAACTTTCACCTGTAGGTTTTTGTGTGGACATAAGTTTTTCACCTAATTTGAGGAAATGCCAAGGATTGCGATTGCTGGGTTGTATGGGGAGACTATGTTTTTGTTTTACAAGAAACTGCCAAACTGTCTTCAAAGTGGCTGTACCATTTTGCATCCTCATCAGCCATGAATGAGAGTTCCTGTTGCTCCACATCCTCATCGGCATTTGGTGTTGTTGGTGTTTGGATTTTAGCCATCTAATAAGTGTGTTTGCTGTCTCATTATTGTTTTAAGTTTCAGTTCTCTAATGACAGATGATATTAAGCAGCTTTTCATATGCCTATTTTTCACTTGTAAATCTTCTTTAGAGAGGTTTTTATTTAGGCCATTTGCCCATTTTTTAAATTGGGTTGTTCATTCTCTTATTGTTGAGTTTCAAGAGTTCTTTGTATATTTTGGATACCAGTTCCTTATCAGATATGCATTTTGCAAGTATTTCCTCCATGTCTGTGGCTTATCTTCTTATTCACTTGATAGTGTCTTTTGCAGAGCAGAAGTTCCTTAACATTAATAAAGTCCAGCTTATTAATTTTTTCTTTCATGGATCTCATTTTCACACCCTGCCTTTTGTTTTGTTTTATGTTGTTTTGCCTTTAAAAGGCCTGAAAATGTGCATCCTTCACAGTTGCACCTGTTCAGAAATGCTCCTGCTCCATTCTTAGGCCAATGGTTGCTAATACCTGCTCTTAGATTTATGAGCTGCATAACTTTTTACAAATTCTTAGTTCTTGGGCCTTAGTGTCTTCATGAAAAGCTGCTGCCCTTTCCATTTATTTCACCCTGAGTCTGTAATTTATGCTTTTAATTTATGTATGACCCTTTTCTTCCCAATTTGACTATAATACTCTTCTCCTGGAACATTACCTCCTCCCCATGCTCAGCCTGTCTTCCCACATCCTGGTGTGCTTATGTTTAACCTTGGTGCCTCTTGTGGGCACCACCCCTGGGACTTTGAACCATGGGCTGTGCTGTTCCAGCAACTCTAGCAGGCAAGGCTAGTATTGGGTGATGGGCAGGGGTTGTACAGGAGAAAAGGGAGAGGGAGGTCAATTGTGTCCACCTAGCTGTTGGGAGGCAGGATGAGAGAGAGACACTTGGATCAATGCCAAGGAAGTACAAGGGTGACAAGAAGCCAGATATCTGGAAGACAGAGCATTGAACCAGGCAGAACCAAGGATAAATGGACTAGGAAGTCTCAGTGATAAGGTCAGAAATATAGACTTCAGCTCTTTGTAGATGATGAATAGAAATAGTCCAGTGAACCTGAACCCAAACTGCAGGAGTGGCTCTGCCTGGCTGGAGTTCAGTGGGGGCAAGGGATCGGCGTCAGGGAGGGGAGCCTTGTCGTGATGAGACTAGTCATCAGCAGCTGCTCTACTAAGCCAACCTTTAACTGGCAAGTATTTAAAGAAGCATGAACCATGGCAAGCAGAAAGAGCTCTTCTGCTGTTCAGCTCCATGTTGATATTAAGGTCCACAGGGGCAGTTGCCCATCTGAAGGCTTTCAGTGAAACAGGTGAGCTGAGACACTGGTTCTCCTGGCCCTTGTGATGGCCCACGGGGCCTAAAGGAGCAGGGCTCCCAGCAGAGCTTTCTTTGGGGGCCAGATGTGCCTATTTGCCACACTGTGGCACACCAGCTTCATGGCCATCTATGTGTGCTGTGGCATGGAAATAGTTCACGGTTAAGGTTTGAATAGTCTGTCCTTAACATGTTTTAGGAATGACATGGAGAAGTTATTTAAAGGCATATAAAGTATTTCCAGTGGGAGATGGAAGAATAAGCCTAACCTGTTGGAGTTGAAATCTTAGAGAGAGCAGGAATGCAGAACTATGACAGTGTGCACCACTGACTGATGGCTTAGTGTTCCCCTGTGACATGCAGGCCACCACTCTCCAATTCTGCCCTGTGACAGACATCATCAGTAGACGGTCCTACAACAGACATCGTCAGTAGATAACGGCACCCTTTCCTGCTGAGATCACCCAGCCTGAGCTTTCCTCTCGAAGCAGGGCTCCAGACAGCCAATGCAGTCACCTGGAGGCGCCCCAGGAGGCGTGCTTCTCACCACCTATCCTCTCTCGCTTCCTCAACTTGGCTGAGCACAGGAATCACTGAGTGAACTCCAGATTCTTCAGTTCAGTTCCTGGAGCTTCTGGTTCAGCAGTCTGGACACATTAGGAAACATTGATTGAAGGAAGGGGGGAGTAAATGGAAGAAGAAAAATACAGGCCATAAGAAATGTATCTATATCTACCTACCTAATATCATATATGAAATATTTTATAAATTAATATTTTTACATGGAATACTTTAAGAAAAAGGACAGGAAAAAAGTGACGAATGGGCAAATTAAATTTATAACTGGAGATATGTAAAATAATAGCAAGTGGACAGCACTTCATATTAGGCAGTTGGAATTTAACTTGTTCTCAGGCTAGGGGACCTGGGACCACCTTTTGGGGTTCTCTATACTCTGGGTCTTTATGACTCAGGAAAGAAAAGGCCATTATCTTCTTTGCTCCTTCATATCCTGGCTAAGCCAGCTTGGCAGATGCGTCAACTTAAGGTTCCTTGTCTGTAAAAGAGGCTAATAGTGGGATGTACTTCATGGGCTCTTAAATGAGTTAATACATGTAAAGCATTTAGAATAGAGGTGCCCGTGTGGTGGACATCAATAAATCGTGTTACTATTGATATATTTGAATGTTCTTATAGCAAATCAGTTGTCTCTGTGCAGATCAAATTTTCCTAGTTATTGAATAAATTATTCCATTAACCTTTAATGTAACGCCTATTTGTATAAGGTGCCATGGACACATGGTTTCAGTCCTTAAAGAATTCAACATTTATTTTGGGAGACAATAATTAGATTAAACAAACAAACAAAAAAAACACCTGCACAGGCTTTACACAGTTCAGCAGTGGAGTGGGTAGCCTTTCTCCATGTTCTGGAAAGCTCTGTGGGGTGTGGGTGGGGCTTGGAGAGGGGCAGGTTGCAGGAGAGCAGGGCAAAGCGGAAATGGAGGGTGGCACAGGTGAGTGAGGGGGGACTGGAAATGGAGGGGACCAGAATCTGGAGAGTATTGAAAGCCGGGTGAGGGGTATCAACCCTGTGTTAGTTTGCTGGGACTGCCATATCAAAGTGCCACAGGCTGGGTGGCTTAAATCGCAGACATTTATTCTCTCTTAGTTCTGGAGGCCAGGAGTTCAAGGGGAAGGTGTTGCAGGGTTGATTTCTTCTGAGCCTTCTCCTTGACTGTCTTCTCGCTATGTCCTCATGGCTATTCCTCTGTGTGCGAACATCTCTATGGTCATATCACACCAGTCAGGATCAAGGCTGACCCTAATGACCCCCCTTAAACTTAATTACCTCTTCAAAGATGCTATCTCCAAATAGGGTCACAGTGTGAGGTCTTGGGGCTAAGGCTTCCACATATGAGTTTTGCCAGTACACCGTTCAGCCCCTAAGAGACCTGATGTATTTGGAGAGACCCCGGGACAGCTGGAGGTAGAGCGAGTGGGGCAGCCCAGAGGAGGAGGACAACTGAGGGTGGAGGGTGGCTCAGGGCCCAGCCTGGAGCTGCAGGAGAGATCACTAGCCCTGTTGGGGATACACAAAGCCCAGTGCTCCTTGAGCTTGCAAAGGGAACATTGTGGGGAGAGGGATGCTGTAGAGGAGGTCACGGCTGATGACGTTCAAGGAAACCCTTGAGCTCAGCCAAGGAGCTTGGTTCTAAAGAAGGGGCTCTGGAGATTTGGGGTGTGGTGGTAATAAGCTTTGGCTTTAAACTTTCCTATAAGTCATCTTCCTCATTCTTCCTGGGTCTCTTGTCTTGCTATCTGATGGCCTCCTTTCCCTTTTCTTTGAAACCAGAAGCTGGAAGATGAGTATAGGGGTGCTTTTGGAAGCAGGGCCATTCCTATCTGCTTGTCCCATGCTCCAGTCTGTGGCCCATCACAGGCCCTATTTTGGCTCTGGCTTTGGAGTGGGAAGCAGACACCAGCAATCACTCCGGAGGGAGATGCCCGCTAGATTGTCATTTGTTATGGAAATGACATTCCATTTTAGAAGCTGCCTCCCTCTTGTTGATGAAAGTTTACATTTCTCTGGCTGGGCAGCCCGGCCCTCACTTGCTCCTAGTTGCTCGAGTGATGGGTAATAGTGAAGCAGGTGATGATGGAGGAGGCTGTCACGCACGTGGTTTCCTGCCTGAGCGCCGTGGAGGGTTTGTGGCACAGAAAGGAGCAGGAGCCTACTCTCCCGGAGTTAAAACCCCTCTGTTTTGCAAGAGGAAACCTCTTCTAACCTGCAGGCAGCATTAATTCTAGACTGGGAGCCATCAGGTGAGAGGCAGCTGCAGTTAAAATGCCTGGTCTGGAGTTGTCTTCGTCAACATGACACTCCTACCAAGGTGATTTCTTTTGTAAACACATAAGGCGATTTCATAAATTACTCTTAGGCAACTGGTGGGGGGCTGTTTAGTTGTACATTTTTACAACAGTTAAATCAAGGCCAGGGCTTTTCAGAGCTCAGCAGCCCATCGTTATTAAAACCAAAAGTTATTAGTTTCAATGCCAAACAGTAAATCGATGTGAATGCTCCGTTGGCTTCATAAAGGAAGATCTCTGTGTCCAAGGTCCTGGAGAAGCTCAGTTGACCTGGGCCATACACAGCAGCCTGCAGGGCGGGGACTTGAGGGGACGCACATGGGTTTGACAGGCGACCTTCTGCCAGGATTTGCCACTTGTTGCATCTACGGGTTTTCAAAGCAGGAATCAAGTCGAGTGGGCTGCTTTGATTGGACTGACTGCTTAGAAACATTGTTCTCCTTTTCAGTTTCCTCCTAAAAGGAATAGTCTGCAAATTCATGGAAAGCTGAAATAGAAAAATGACTCGAGACTAGAACAAGTGAGTTAAAACCACTCCTGCATGCCCCACTTCCTCCTCGATCTTTATCAAACCCCCTTCCTCATTCTCGCGTTCCTTTTCTCCTTCCTATTCCTCTTTACTCTTCTGCAGTCACTGATTTTTGCTGGTTGCCCCATCTTAGGATTTGCACAGCTGGCCCTGCTGGCTCTGAGCAGCGGCAGGTGCACAGTAGGTCCACAAAGTCTGCTAAAGAGATGAGCAAGACATTGGTCCCCACATTTCCAGCTGACCGTTGGGTGCTCCCACTGTGTGTTCTAGAATTCTTCCAAACCAGTTGTATGAGAGGAGACAGGCTTGGATCTGTGTGGTATTGGACCCGTGTGGCGTTGGACCCGTGGGGCATTGGACTCAGGTGGCGTTGGACCCGTGTGACATTAGGCAGGTATTGTCCTCTCCAGGCCTCCATTTCCTGCCTTTAAACCTTATTGTGGTTTTCAAACCTTTTTCTTTATCTACAAGCCCTTATTTAAATGAATAAAAACTTGGTGTGTTTGAGTGGGATGGGGATGCCTAATTTCATGGTTGAGATTCCTGAGGATTCCAGTACTGGCAAAAGCCAGTAATCTAGATGATTCCCAGGATCCTTTGCAGTCGTGCCTTCATGGGTCCTGTGGGTTTGTGTCTACCTAATTCGTCAACTTCAGCCTCAGGTCAGTTGCTTCGTGGACTGAGATGTCAGTCCTCCCCCAGGTGCCATCCCTTCCAGGTCCAGCAGCCTATGATTCTACAAGACCACCTTTACGCAGGAGGGTCCCTACGAGAGGGGCTCACTGCTGTCCTCTGGACTCACTGCCAGGTCTCACCTTTTCCCCACTCCTGGTCTTCCATGCACCGGCCCTTCCTTCTCAGCCCCACTGTCTGTCTAGCAGCTCTTGCCCCCCATAGTCTCCAGTCTGGACCATTCTACGGACTCCTTACAACTTCCTGCCCCCGTCTCTTTTCTCCTTACAGGCCTTGTCTTCTTTCCATGAAGGCTTTTAGAACAGAACGTTTTTTGTGTTACTTTTCTCCTCACTTCCCAACACACACGAGAAAAAGTCCTCAGTTCTTGACCCCGCACTGAGGGCTGAGCACACTCTGGTTACCACCAATCTCTCTGGCCTTGTCAACCATCCTTCCTTACCTGCGGCCAGGCTGTTTTTTGGGATGCCTCCCAAATATTTAGGAGCAGAAAGTATAAGTATGGGCAGAAAAAGGAAGAAGAAAGGAACATACAAGGGTGAAGAACAGGCAGGAAGAGAAACAGAACTGGCAGCTCCTCACCCTCATGCTGGCCGCCCAGTCTCTGGGGACCCTCCCAGGGTCCACTTTCCCTGCTGGAGGATGGACACCTCTGACACCACCACCCACTCCTTCCATGAATGATAGAGCTCCAGAATTCAAGATTTCTTTAAAAAAAAATAAAAATAAAAAGAGCTCAGAATAATGGCAGAATGGTGGTATCTAAATGAGTTTACAGAGATTTAATTATAACTTATCACAATCTCAAAATATATCTCAGCATTTCTCGGTCTTTTTTTTCCTTTTTTGGGACAGAATCTCGCTCTGTTGCACAGGTTGGAGTGCAGTGGCATGATCTCAGCTCACTGCAACCTCTGCCTCCCAGATTCAAGCGATTCTCCTGCCTCAGCCTCCTGAGTAGCTGGGACCACAAGCGTGCACCACCACGTCTGGCTAAGTTTTATACTTTTAGTAAAGACGGGGTTTCGCCATGTTGGCCAGGCTGGTCTCGAACTTCTGACCTCAGGTGATCTGCTCGCCTCAGCAAAGTTCTGGGGTCTTTTTTCTATATAACAGAATATTAATGTAGATGTGGATAGATGCACCACTTCAGCCGGCATGCCGGAATATTACTCATGAAGTGAATGGTGCCTTATTAGTGTTAACAGAACCTGCCCATCTCATAGGGAATGGGTGTTGCTTCGGGTACTGCCGCCTGCCTTTTATTCCCACAGAGCCATGCTGAAACCACAGGACAAGAGTGACACCTGCCCCTATATCTCAGCACCAGGCTATTAGTGATGCCCCTTAGGTTCCCAGCTCCCCAGGCAGCACAAACGCACCCGGCCTTGTGGAGAGTTGAACTGGATTTCCAGTGGGAGATGGAAGAATAAGCCTAACCTGTTGGAGTTGAAATCTTAGAGAGAGCAGGAATGCAGAACTATGACAGTGTGCACCACTGACTGATGGCTTAGTGTTCCCCTGTGACATGCAGGCCACCACTCTCCAATTCTGCCCTGTGACAGACATCATCAGTAGACGGTCCTGCAACAGACATCATCAGTAGATAACAGCACCCTTTCCTGCTGAGATCACCCAGCCTGAACTTTCCTCTCGAAGCAGGGCCCCGGCATTGTGGAGAGTTGAACTGGATTTTGCATGTAGAGTGGGCTGGGTGAGAGGGGCACCCACGAGGGCTCCCAGAGAAGCCAGCCGTGGGACTGGTTACCTGAGAATGATGGTCTTTTCTGAAGGATGCCCCTTGGTTGGGGCAGCTGGTGGGGAGTTGGGCACTCAGGGTGAGTTGGACCCCACATCCCCTATCATTGGCAGCTGCTTAGCCTGTGTGAGCCTCAGTTTCTCCATCCCTAAAATGGCAATATCAGGGACTCTGTAGGTTGTTACAGCCTTAGCGGCCTGGATAATTTCTTTCTTTCTTTTTTTCCTTTTGAGACTGAGTCTCACTCTGTCGCCCAGGTTGGAGTGTAGCGGCATGATCTCTGCTCACCCCAAGCTCTGCCCACCGGGTTCACGCCATTCTCCTGCCTCAGTCTCCCAAGTAGCTGGGACTACAGGTGCCTGCCACCATGCCTGGCTAACTTTTGTATTTTTAGTAGAGACGGATTTCTTCGTGTTAGCCAGGATGGTCTCGATCTCCTGACCTTGTGATCCACCCGTCTCGGCCTCCCAAAGTGCTGAGACTACAGGCGTGAGCCACCGTGCCCGGCCGGCCTGGATAATTTCCTAGCAAAGCCTCCTGCACTGCTGTTCTTGGAGTTCTAGTGTTTGTTTAACTTTTGCTGAATCTGGCCCTTGGTTTGCCATTTACAAAGTCCCCCAAAGAGAGGATGACATGTGGGTCCCCCTCATTCCAACCTCCTGAACTTGTCCTGATCTATCAGGGCGTCTCGATGGGGTTTGGGCCAGTTGGTTTGAGATCATCAGCTTGTTTAGCAGACGATCCAGGTTTCTTACAACTCAGGTTAGATGCTAGAGTGGAAATGGGCTTTGGAATGAGGCAGAACAGGTGGGAGTCCTGGCTCTGCAACAGGCTGTGTGGCTTTTTGCCAGTTTCTGAACCTCTCTGAGTCTTGAAGCCTGCTTCAAGCTTCTGCTTGAAGCTGTGAGAGTTAAATGAACTGACATCTGGAAAACACACAAGCAAATCACAGGTACCCCACAAATGGGCTTTCCCTTTGTATCTTTCCTTAAACCACGGCTCCTTCCCTCGGGTCTCTGCTCAGAATCTTCCCCTGTAGTGCTTTTTGTGACACCTCAAATTCCTGGGTTCTGAGGCTGGACATGGAGGGCCAGCCTTGGCAGGGAAAGTGGTGGTGCAAAAAAGTTCAGTGGAAAAGAACAGAAATGAAAGTGAATGAGCACCTTACTGTGTGGCTTGGGCTGTGGGAGTCTCAGGGAGAGGCCTCCGTCACCACCTGCAGCTAGGGGGGCCAGGAAACTCTGGTTGCCAATATTTAAGGCAGCGTTAGGATTTTTTGTGAGCAGAAAATGCCAGTTTTAGATCAGTATTTTCTCATCATTTGTAAGAAAATATCATTTATACTCAAAAGGAATGACTACTTCTATTAATTTAAAAGCTGGGATGTGGAATAAGCAAATTAGGGAATTATTCTTCAAGATGTGTACAAAAATTTTGAGTCTGAAAAGTCAACCTAAACTCCAGATTATTTTGAGGAACTGCCCTAATAAAATGAAGAAAGACAACTCATAACAGTTTAAGGAGAATTCAGTGATTTAGCAGCAGTGCATATGGTATTTTATTAAGTGAAAAAAACACAATTTCTAAGACAAGAATGTATAGCATGATCCTATTTTATGACAACAAACACACAAGGAAGAAAAACACAACATATACAGACAATGAAATATTTGGAAGGATGCATCTTACTGCCTCTTTCTTCTTTTGAATTATTTGTAATGTTTACATTGAGTATTCATTTGGAAATGAGAAATAAGCAAATTTAAAAGTTCCTACTTTTACATAACTCTTGGTGGAAAGACATACCCACCTATGAAGTAGTCTTGCCAAAAAACAAAAACAAAAGCAAAACTGAGTCTCATAAATGCTATAGATTCAGCTACCAAATCCCAGGGAATACAAAGGATGGAAGAGTGTGTCAAGGACCCCACAGGGACATAGTCAGCAAAATCCAAACAGACGGAAATTACACAAAACAAATGATTGGCTTCTTTAATGGATAAATACATTGAAGAAAGAGATAAAGATAGAGA